>NC_090796.1:17860000-17892500 GCF_040054535.1 Antennarius striatus | reverse complement strand
GGATGGCACCATCTATCGTTGGTGTAGATGATTAATCCACCTCCTTTCTTCTTACCGGCGGTGTTCGTGTCCCGGTCCGCTCGGACGGAGGAGAAGCCGGTTAGTCCGACGTTAGCGTCCGGCACGTCGCCAGTTAGCCACGTCTCTGAGAACACCGACCAGCTGGTCTCCCGGTAGCGATGATCAGTCCTGCACAGCGCCGTCAGTTCGTCCACCTTGTTGGGTAGAGAGTTCACGTTCCCCATGATGACGGAGGGGGGGGACGGAGGGCTTGACTCTCCTCCGGTTAGCGGCTCTAGCCGTTAGTCTAGTCCTTTCAACTCGACCCGCTCGGCATCCGCGATATCTCCGTCGGAGCTCAGGGGGATGAGATCGCGTGTTGCGGGGTCTCCTTTGACCCTCATGGACATCAACTCCTCCCTGGAGTACACCAGCATATTACTATACATTATCTAAATTTAACGTTAGAAAAATACACACAGAAACATAGAAAAAAACGCAAAATTATGCAAACAAACTCGCTCTGAGCAGAGGAAACCGCAGCCTGCTCGCGCATGCGCAGAAGAATCTATCTATCTATCTATCTATCTATCTATCTATCTATCTATCTATCTATCTATCTATCTATCTATCTATCTATCTATCTATCTATCTATCTATCTATCTATCTATCTATCTATCTATCTATCTATCTATCTATCTATCTATCTATCTATCTATCTGACCAGGTAACAGGTGATCTACCAGACCCTCACTTGGACACGACCCCCCCTGATCTACTGAGATCATCAATGAGTCACACCAGGAACATCCTGACCCCCAACACGCCTGCTGCAGAGCCCCTCCTGGGGCAAGAGGTGGCCCCCCTGTCACCATCGCTGGCCTTCAGGAGGAGCGCTGGGTGGGTCTGGCCCCCCGTTGCGGGCCAGTTCCATACCCCCTGGTCTGAACCTGAGGACCGCTGTGAGCAGGGTGTGGCTATCACACTGGACGACAAATCAAACAGAGCTCTAGTGAGCTGGACACTAGTGTCATCTGGAAGACTGACAGCCGCCTCACACTCAGAAAGTCACCATCACAGTCTGCCACGCCCCCACCAGTACGAGCTGGACCAAGACCAGTTCCATAGCAACAGGACCATCAGCCAGCATGACATCACCAGGGTACTAACTAATTAACTAACTAACTAACTAACTAACTAACTAACTAACTAACCAACTAACCAACTATCTACCTAACTAACCAACTAGCTAACTAACCAACTAGCTTACTTACTAAGTAACTGACTAACTAACCAACCAACTAACCAACTAGCTAGCTAACCAACTAACTAACCAACTAACTTACCAACTGACCAACTAACTGACTAACTAACCAATTAACTAACCAACTTACCAACTAGCTAACTAACTAACTAACTAACCAACTAGCTAGCTAACCAACTAACTAACCAAATAACTAACTAACCAACTAACCAATTAACTAACTAACCAAATAACCAACTAACTTACCAACTAACCAACTAACTGATTAACCAACTAACTAACCAACTAGCTAACTAACCAACTAACTATCCAACTAACTAACTAATCAACTAGCTAGCTAACCAACTAACCAAATAACTAACCAACCAACTAACTAACCAACTAACTAACCAATTAACTTACCTACTAACTAGCTAACTAACTAACCAACTATCTAACTAAACAACTAGCTTACTAACCAACTAACTAACTGACTAACTAACCAACTAGCTAACTACCTGACCAACTAGCTATCTAACTAACTAACCAACTAGCTAACTAATTAACTGACTAACCAACTAGCTAACTAACTAACCAATTAACCAATTTACTAACTAACCAACTAGCTAACTAACAAACTGACCAACTAACTAACCAACTAACTAACTAACCAATTAACTAACCAACTAACTTACCAACAAGCTAACTAACTTACTAACTAACTAACTGACTAACTCTGAGGGGAGGACGGGTGGATGGATGATGGATGGAGGGGTAGATGTTTGTTTCCTGTGATGAGTTCCCGCCTCACGGATCCAGACCCAGCCTGGGGGACTGGAACCTGCCCTGAACTCTTTATTGGTCGTCTCTTTTGGGCCACGCCCCCTTCTTTGGGTTCTCCAGCCTCCTCTGATTGGTCTCATTGATCATTGATCTGACTGACTGCAGGTGTGTGTGTGTGTGTGTGTGTGTGTGTGTGTGTGTGTGTGTGTGTGTGTGTGTGTGTGTGTGTGTGTGTGTGTGTGTGTGTGTGTGTGTGTGTGTGTGTGTGTTATTCATCATGTTGTCAGGTCGCAGCTCGTTACCGAGCCTCTATGAAAAACCGGCTGCTAATTTAGCCCTTAATGCTGTTGACTGTCAGCTGACCTCTGACCCCTCCACTCATCCTCAGATGGAGTCCCAGTCGATAGGACGCAGTCAGCTGACTCAGCAGTTTGGTTCAACGCTGTCTCATTAACTGTTGACCTCTGACCTCTGAGGGTCATCATCTGTGAACACCTGGATCTGAAGTCCAGGTTCACGCGGTGAAACAGTCCCTTGTAGCGTTACTAAAGCTGCTGCCGTCATAAATCAGTAAATCAGTGTGTACACAGAACAAAGGTTACTTGTGTGTGTGTGTGTGTGTGTGTGTGTGTGTGTGTGTGTGTGTGTGTGTGTGTCTGTGTGTGTGTGTCTGTGTGTGTGTGTCTGTGTGTGTGTGTGTGTGTGAGTGTGTGTGTGTGTGTGTGTGTGTGTGTGTGTCTGTGTGTGTGTGTGTGAGTGTGTGTGTGTGTCTCTGTGTGTGTGTGTGTGTGTGTGAGTGTGTGTGTGTGTGTGTGTGTGTGTGTGTGTGTGTGTGTGTGTGTGAGTGTGTGTGTGTGTCTCTGTGTGTGTGTGTGTGTGTGTGAGTGTGTGTGTGTGTGTGTGTGTGTGTGTGTGTGTGTGTGTGTGTGTGTCTGTGTGTGTGTGTCTGTGTGTGTGTGTGTGTGTGTGTGTGTGTGTGTGTGTGTGTGTGTGTGTGAGTGTGTGTGTGTGTGTGTGTGTGTGTGTGTGTGTGTGTGTGTGTGTGTGTGTGTGTGTGTGTGTGAGAGTGTGTGTGTGTGTCTCTGTGTCTCTGTGTGTGTGTGTGTGTGTGTGTGTGTGTGTGTGTGTGTGTGTGTGTGTGTGTGTGTGAGAGTGTGTGTGTGTGAGTGTGTGTGTGTGTGTGTGTGAGTGTGTGTGTGTGTGTCTCTGTGTGTGTGTGTGTGTGTGTGTGTGTGTGTGTGTGTGTGTGTGTGTGTGTGTGTGTGTGTGTGTGTGTGTGTGTGTGTGTGTGTGTGTGTGTGTGAGAGTGTGTGTGTGAGTGTGTGTGTGTGTGTGTGTGTGAGTGTGTGGCTTCCAGCCTCGTCCATCTCTTTGTTCTTCCTTCTGACGTCTGGACTCAAACTGTCCCTTGACTCCAAACCCTTCCAGGATTCTCCAGGATCATGGCCATTACTCCAGGACTTCTCTGATGTCTTTTCCAGGTGTAGAATCTGCAGCCAGAAACTCCATGAACCCCTCAGCCAATCAGAGAGCTCAGGCTTGTTTTACTGAGATTCTCTGTAACAGCTGGTTTTTATTTATTATCAGTATTTCTTTATGTATTCTGACAGATTCATAAAACCTGATATGAAGTTTTTTGTTTGTTTATTTCTCATCAAATACGACTCAGGTCAAATCAAGTAGAATTTTTAACAATTTTGTGTTCTGTTTCTGCTATTTTTGTTCAAATTATTGAGTTTCATGAACTGTTTGAACTGTTGTTATTACATTTAATGTAGTATTATTATTGTTATTATTATGTTATTATTAATATTGTTATTGTTATTATTGTTGTTGTTATTGTTGTTGTTGTTGTTGTTATTGTTATTGTTGTTATTGTTGTTGTTGTTATTGTACCCATAGTTTTGTTTTTAATACGTTCAGATTTTCTGACAGACTGATTGAATATTATTTTCATCTTTTTACAGTTTTCATCTTTATTTTTTAAGTCGGACTACGTCGCCATGGCAACTTATTTACATACAGTCCCTTGGTGGGACGTCCGAGGACGACATCAGATGACCCGTAGAGAGAAGACGGGTTTCCTGTGAGACCTGACCACTGTCACTTCTACTTCCCTCTAACGTCAAAGTGTGTGTGTGTGTGTGTGTGTGTGTGTGTGTGTGTGTGTGTGTGTGTGTCTGTCTGTGTGTGTGTGTGTGTGTGTGTGTGTGTGTGTGTGTGTGTGTGTGTGTGTGTGTGTGTGTGTGTGTGTGTGTGTGTGTGAGTCTCTCATGGGGTCCGGACCCGCAGGTTCCTGACCCTCGACCAATCGGTGGAATGGTCGAGCGAGCATCACAATGACAGAGAGAGAGAGGAGCAACACAGACACACACACTGACACACACACTGACACACACACTGACACACACACTGACACACACACACACACACTCACGTGACCTCTGACCCCCCAGGTCAAACTCGCACCAATTTCCCAATCCATGTTTTAATCACCTCCTCAGCTCCCCCGTCAGGACGGCCGGAGGACTGCAGCTGCAGGAAGACTGATTGATCGTATCAGTTATAGGTTTGTGATTGGTCAGTTCAGAACGATGGAAACCGGTTTTAGCCGGTTTAAGGTGGTTTGATCCTGTCTGAACTGTTTTGAACTGGTTTGAACCGGTTTGAACTAGTTTGATCTGGTTTGAACCGGTTTGAAGTTGTTGATCCAGTTTGAACCAGTTTGAACCGGTTTGATCCAGTTTGAACCGGTTTGAACCGGTTTGATCCAGTTTGAACCGGTTTGATCCGTTTGATCCGTGTGAATGACTGGATTGAAGCTGACTGAAACGGAGAAGCTGAGAGGCTCCAGTTATTTATTCCTTCTGATGAAACATGACAGGAAATCAATGCCAGCCTTCATCTATCCTCTTCCTCTCCGTGATCGACAGGACGCCGCTGCTGCTAACGAGCATCAGATGGTCGTCATGACAACCACCGTCTGCCGCCACGATTGGTCCGTCCTCCAGGGAACAGCTTCCTGTTGTCGTCTCCTCCTCAAAGTTGACTTTCAGGTGAATGTGTTCATTGATTTACCTGTGTGTGTGTGTGTGTGTGTGTGTGTGTGTGTGTGTGTGTGTGTGTGTGTGTGTGTGTGCGCGTGCGTGCGTGTGCGTGTGTCTTTTGTTTGAATGCACATGTTGCGTATTATTTATATATAGACTCAGTAAAGCTGAGCCATCAGGACACTTTATTTACTTTAACTTTATTTACTTTAACTTTATTTACTTTAACTTTATTTACTTTAACTTTATTTACTTTAACTTTATTTACTTTAACTTTATTTACTTTAACTTTATTTACTTTAACTTTATTTACTTTAACTTTATTTACTTACACTTTATTTACTTACACTTTATTTACTTTAACTTTATTTACTTTAACTTTATTTACTTTAACTTTATTTACTTTAACTTTATTTACTTTAACTTTATTTACTTTAACTTTATTTACTTACACTTTATTTACTTTAACTTTATTTACTTACACTTTATTTACTTTAACTTTATTTACTTTAACTTTATTTACTTTAACTTTATTTACTTTAACTTTATTTACTTTAACTTTATTTACTTTAACTTTATTTACTTTAACTTTATTTACTTTAACTTTATTTACTTTAACTTTATTTACTTACACTTTATTTACTTTAACTTTATTTACTTACACTTTATTTACTTTAACTTTATTTACTTTAACTTTATTTACTTACACTTTATTTACTTACACTTTATTTACTTTAACTTTATTTACTTACACTTCATTTTAAACTTAAATATTATGGAAAAGTTTCCTCAGCATCAGATTTACGCCTAAACTAAACTGATCAATAACCTGATCATTGAAGTGATTTTAGTTTATCTGAAAGCAGACAATAGAGTTCTATAAAACACGTGATTACGCAGGTTAAAAAAGCCTGGATTAGCCAGGAGGCTAGTTTTCACCTGGTGTGTAGAACGCAGTAAAGACACGTATTCAAACACTGAACACTTAAAGGATGAGACATCACACACCACAACACGTGATCACAACAGGCGTGTCGTTTAGTGTGTTTTTAGTGAACGTCCTTTATGTCGTAAGAAGTTTAACCTCCTCAGTGAGTTCCGCTCACTAGCGCCCCCCACTGACCACAACGACCATCAGACGCTCCATCGGTCCTGAGCTCAGCCATCAAGTGTTAGTCTGTGTGGGCGGGGTCATCTGACCTCTGACCCCGCCCACGGCCAACGACCTCACACTGTAATAGAGCCGTCACAGCTCACAGAGTTTGCTGACACACACACACACACACACACACACACACACACACACACACACACACACACACACACACACACACACACTGTGGTGGTCGACACATCAGACTGTGGTTGGTTGGAGGGTAATCAATCAAAGAACAGTCAGACCTATCAATCCGAGATGTAAAACACACACACACACACACACACACACACACACACACACACACACACACACACACACACACACACGCACGCACAAAAACAGGTGTTCAGGTTAATGTTTCCTCCGGTTAGACAAGCTGATCAATATCTGATCATTATGGGTAGAAAAACAGATTCAACGCAAGAGAGGAGAAGGAGGAGGGATGATGGAGGGATGATGGAGGGATGATGGAAGGATGATGGAGGGATGATGGATGAATGATGGGGGGATGAAGATGGATGATGGAGGGATGATGGATGGATGGATGATGGAGGGATGATGGAAGGATGATGGAAGGATGATGGAGGGATGATGGAGGGATGATGGAGGGATGATGGAGGGATGATGGAAGGATGATGGAAGGATGATGGAAGGATGATGGAAGGATGATGGAGGGATGATGGAAGGATGATGGAGGGATGATGGATGAATGATGGGGGGATGAAGATGGATGATGGAGGGATGATGGATGGATGGATGATGGAGGGATGAAGATGGATGATGGCGGGATGATGGAAGGTTGATGGATGAATGATGGGGGGATGAGGATGGATGATGGAGGGATGATGGAAGGATGATGGATGGATGATGGAGAGATGATGGATGGATGATGGAGGGATAATGGATGATGGAGGGATGAAGATGGATGATGGTGGGAGGAAGATGGATGATGGATGGATGATGAAAGGATGATGGATGAATGATGGGGGGATGAGGATGGATGATGGAGTGATGAAGATGGATGATGGAGGGATGAGGATGGATGATGGAGGGATGATTAAATGTTATTTTTCACTCTGACTTTCTGTCTTGTTCTTTCGCTCCATTTGTTCAAACAGCTTCACTCAGTGGAGAGTCTCTGGAGAGACGGGGTGGTCTGTCTGTCTGTCTGTCTGTCTGTCTGTCTGTCTGTCTGTCTGTCTGTCTGTCTGTCTGTCTGTCTGTCTGTCTGTCTGTGTCTGTCTGTCTGTCTGTCTGTCTGTGTCTGTCTGTCTGTCTGTCTGTCTGTCTGTCTGTCTGTCTGTCTGTCTATCTCTCCCTCTCTCTCCCCCCACACTTTAATTTGTACTAACCTCCTTCATTCCTCTGGTTTGACCGCATCTGTTTCCGGTCGGATTGAGTCCCGGTAACGGGTGTTCATACCGGTGCTCCGCTGCCCCCTGGCGGTCACGGACTGATGTCGCAGCCTCATCTGTGTCCGGGGGACCAGAACCACATGATTGTGGCGCGGCTTGTCGTGGTTGTTGTTGTTGTTGTTGTTGTTGTTGTTGTGATTAAGATCACCACTCTTACTACAATGATAAGAACACCACCAACAACAACAATATAAAGTCCAAATCTCGTGAGAATAAGCGCTCGCTGCCATTGGATGACTCCACTGTGACGTCACCCCATTTGAACTGGGAGCCAGCGGAAGAGAGTTCCACACCAGACGTAAAGTAAAGGTTGCACACTTCCGGTTTTATTCAGATTTCAAAATAAGATTGGGTCGTAGAGTCCTAACAGAGCAGAAACGACGGTGCTTTTACTTCACCGGGCCGGAACCGGAAGTGGTGATGCTCTCCGCGTGCCTTTTGAAAAGCTGCCGGGCGTCAGAAGGACGGTAAGAGCAGCGAACACCCGGCCCCCGGCCCCCGGCCCCCGGCCCCCGGCCCCTGGTCCCCGGCCCCCGGCCCCTGGTCCCCGGCCCCCGGCTCACCGAGCGGACGGCCCTCTGGAGTCTCAGCTAACGCGCTAGCTAGCCCGGCTAGCTGCCAGCGTTCAGGACGGACGCAGCTAGCTGCTAGCATGCAGTGTGCTAGCCTGCTAAGGAAGAGGAGCGTAGAGGTGGAGCCGCGCAACCTCAGAGCGGTGAGTGATGAAGGTCTGGACTCCTCTTCCTCAGTGAAGTGATCGATACTGTTTGATGGCTAAATCATTGATCGATTTACCTGACTGGCTATCAGGGCTAATGCTAATCAGTAACCTAAACGTGATCATTCTGTCTGCACACGAACCACTTCCGGTCTACCGACGGCATATCGATCAGGAACCGGCTCATCATTCAATGATGATGATAATCGATCTCGATTAGTCCTGTAGGAATGTATTTATCTTTATTATAACAAGTATTAATAACACGTGTAAACAGGTAAACAGAGGATCACTACATTTACTTATTTGATGATGATGATGGTGATGATGATGATGGTGATGATGATGATGATGGTGATGATGGTGATGATGATGATGATGGTGATGGTGATGATGATGATGATGGTGGTGATGATGATGGTGGTGATGATGATGATGATGGTGATGGTGGTGATGATGATGGTGGTGATGATGATGGTGGTGGTGATGATGATGGTGATGATGATGATGATGGTGATGGTGATGGTGATGATGATGATGGTGGTGATGATGATGGTGATGATGATGATGATGGTGATGGTGGTGATGATGATGATGATGGTGATGATGATGATGGTGATGATGATGATGGTGGTGATGATGATGATGATGGTGGTGATGATGATGATGATGGTGATGGTGGTGATGATGATGGTGGTGATGATGATGATGGTGGTGATGATGATGATGATGGTGGTGATGATGATGGTGGTGGTGGTGATGATGACGATGGTGATTGTTTTCAGAAGCGAACATGTTTGGAGGTGGAGCTTCTGGCAGTGGACTGTCCAATGGAAACCTCCAGTCCGTTCCCTGTGGCCAATCAGCAGAAGGAACCGCAGGTGGGTGTCGTCGTCATTAAGGGGTCAATGTGTGACGTCATGAAGGAGAGGAGGAGGAGACTGGTTGTAGGAGTTCTTCAGGTTGAACCGTCTGTTGATTGGTTGTGTTGATGCAGGTCGGTGTCGGTCAACCCAGACCTCCGCTCTGCTGCCCCCGATGTCTTGGAGGAGAACCGGTGTGTGTGTGTGTGTGTGTGTGTGTGTGTGTGTGTGTGTGTGTGTGTCTGAGACACAGGAGTCTTCATCAGACTGTTCTCCTGTCTCAGGGTCACATCAACCACATCATGGGCCCATGAGGTTGGCTCCTCCTCCTGGAGATGATGGCTCCTCCTCCTGGAGATGATGGCTCCTCCTCCTGGTGACCCCTGACCTCCTGAAGCATATCTGGGTCGTCCTAAAGTCACCTGCAAACAACAGACACCTGACATCCGTCCAATGAGATTCCTGCTTCACTCCTACTGGATGATGTCATCATGACCTCATGACTTACAGAACAATCAGGTGTCCAATCAGATTCTGGCCCTTCAACCTCATGATTGTTATTGTTGTTGTTATTGTTTACCATGGTCTGGAACCTCTTCCGTTTCCATGGTAATCAACCTGGTTATCACATGTACACGTGTACCTGAACGCACCTGCACAGTAGCTTGGAGCAGGAATGTTAGGAGCAGCTTTAGCATCGCTGCTAACAGGAGCAGCGTTAGCCTCACTGCTAACATCTCCTTCTGGAGCTGTGAGGCTAACGCTGCGCACATTAGCATCGAGGCTAATCAGCTTGAGAAGGGCAACAGTTGGTGGTTGTTGCTATGGAAACGTATCTCTCAGCCTCCAGAGTCCTCAGTGTTAGCATAGCTTCCCGTTTGTTTTTTACACTTCCTGCCAATCCAATCAGGGCATTGTTTGTCTGGGCGGCGCCCCGTTCAGAGGGCGGTGCTACAGGTGATATTTTTATGATGCAGATTCTCTATTTTCCAATCTTTTTATGAATGTGACTGAAATGAATCCGTTTAATGAGGTGGGGTCCGGCGTCAGCACGGACCAATCACAGCGCAGCTTTTGTACTGATTGCAAATAAATGTGTCAGAACTGATCTGAGGTCCGATAACTTTATTGACAACAAATGATTTTTAACCGCAAAAAGAGTTCTCTATTCAGATGTCTGCAGGCTCCGCCCTCCTCTTCTGTCACTCAGGTGAGGGCAGCGCAAGGTGGGGGGCGGGGTCCAGTTTGACTCTCTTGGCTACAGGATCGTCACCTGTCACAAACAGCCAATCAACTAATCAGTGCTGTGATTGATCAGTAGGTTCCCCAGTGGGTTCTGTCCAGAGAACCTACCGGCTGCTGCAGGTGGAGCCTCCTGCTGGCTGGAGGAGTCACTGAAGCTCCTCAGGGTGGAGATGGCCCCTGACGCTGTGCGTCTGGTCTCTGGTCTCACACACACACAAAGACACACACACACTCGTACACGTGGCTGTGTGTATTATTGTAGTAACACCAGTAGGACACTGACCTGCGTGTAGGACTGCTGAGCGGCAGCTGGAGGAAACGGCTGCTTTAGCGTCACCCTCACACAAACCGAACAGCAGAGCTCTGAGCAGCCAATCAGGACAACAGGTGGGAGGGGCAGGAACAGGTAGTAATAACATGGGGTAGTAATGACATGTAGTAATAACGTAGTAATGTGGTAGTAACATGTAGTAATATGTAATAAGAGGTAGCAATAACATGTAATAACGTGGTGGTAATGAGATGTAATGAGATGTGGAAGTAATTACATGTAATATGTAGTAATAACATGTGACGTGTGTCACTAGGGTCAACAGGTAGCTGCTGGGCGGAGCCAGCCACTGAAGGATACAGGTTGGTGATGTCATTGGGGCCTCTGAGCTCCAGTGGCTGAGGACACACACAATATTGATTATTAATCGATCAGCTCAGCCTTATTGATGACAGATCAATCAGCCTCTCTACTGACACACGACGGACAGGAAGGAACGACCGACCTTCTCCGCTGCGCTGGACACGATCACATTCTGAAAAACCAAAGCATGACAGGTGAGTCCCAGGCCCCGCCCCTCTGACATCACACTGGCCCCGCCTACAGGAAGCCCGATGGACGTACCTTCCCTCTGCAGGCTTCCACCAGCGCGTTAGCGTTAGCCAGGGTGTAGCGCCTCAGGGTGGAGTCTCTGATGGCGGCCGAGTAGGAGAGCTCAAAGACCACGCCCCTGTCCACCGCCTCACACGCACACACACACACACACACATTTAGACGCGCACGCACACATTAATATAGACACACACACACACAAAAACACACTAATACAGTATAGACACACACACACACACTAATATACACACACACACACACACACACTAATATAGACACACACATACACACACTAATATAGACACACACACACACACACACACTAATATAGACACACACACACACACACACACACACACTTAGACACACACACACACACACACACACTTAGACACACACACTTAGACACACACACTTAGACACACACACACACACACACACTTAGACACACACACACACACTTAGACACACACACACTTAGACACACACACACACACTTAGACACACACACACTTAGACACACACACACACTTAGACACACACACACACACACACACACACTTAGACACACACACACACACACACACTAGTCTAGAGTGTCACCCCGTTGACCGGCGCTCTCTTAAACAGGAAGGGGAGCTTCTCTGTCACTGGGATACAGACGATGTCGACGTCATACGTCATACAGGCTGCCTGCAGACGCACACACACACACACACACAGCGGGCCGTTAGCGTGTGTTTGGACACATGTTCTTCTGCATGTTGGTGTGACGGCTGTCAGTGGTCTCACGTGGAAAAGTTTGTCTGTGGTCGGCTGGACGGCCAGCAGGTCGAACCCCCGGTACTCTGCAGCGGCTGGTCTCTGACACACACACACACACACACACACACACACACACCTGTTACAGGTGAACTTGTAGCTGTGTCAGAGCGGGTGGTGGTCACGGCCAGCTGACCGTCAGGCCTCTGACAGGCAGCTCAGAGGACGGCCCTGACGGACAGCAGGACCCACACTCACAAAGTGGGCGGCGTCTGACATGATGATGGTCAACCTGTTCAGCACTCTGATTGGACGAGAACGGCCCTGTCAGACAGACAGGTGGGCGTTAGTGAGACAGACGGCGGCGTCATCATCATCATCATCATCATCATCACCTGAACCACCGGCAGCCCGCCAATCAGATCGCTGACGGCTGTAGGCGACGGGATCTCCTGCAAACAGGAAGTCAGTGACAGTTCCAAAGTAAAGGTCGTGGGCTGGTCCAGGTGAGCTCACCTGTCTCTTCTTAGCAGTGGGCTGGAACACGTGGTTGATGGCGACGGTGGAGAAACCCACTGTAGGAAGCAGGAGAAAGACCATCAGCTACTGATCACCTCCGATCAGCTATTGATCACCTTGTGACATCACGTTCTGACGGTTCGGTTCCGGGGCGGAGCGTCTCACCGGCGCGTTAACGGTTAATGATATTTCCGACAGTTTCTTGTTTTTAACGGGAATATTTTACGCCTTCCGGTTTGTGAACCCCCAGGAACACACAGGGAGCGCGACTTCCGGTTCTGTCACCGCTCCGGTTCTGTTACCGTGTTTATGGCGGCCGGAAGCGCCGCTACTGCCGCTATGCTAGCTGAGTTAGCGTCCCGCGGCAGAGCGGGGGCTCCTCCGGCCCGGCGCCAGGACGAGGACACTCACGGTGGGCTGCGGTCTCCACCAGAGCCCGCAGGCGCGTCTGGTCCCCGCTGGGGCTCAGGTTCAGGTCCATGAACACGGACATGATGCTGCGCGTGGCGACAGACACGCGGGGTCGAGCGAACGGCCTGATGGGAACTGTAGTCCGTCAGGGGGCGTGTCGCTTCACGTTGAGCCGGCTCGAGCTCATGACGGAGTTACGCCCCGTTCTCAAATCAAACGTTTGGAGTCAAGATCAAAAGACGTTAAAAGAGATTAACGGATGATTCACCGGACAGAACCTGAATGATAATAATATAAAATAATGTATTTAATAACGTGTAATAATACACGCCAAAGGACAAGAAAAATACGCTCCTGTTGCTTCTTCTATTCAGATGTTTTATGTCTTTGATCCACCCTCCGGTCCGGCAGGCGGCGGTACTGAGCCCAGAACCCGTTGACCGGCCTCCGGTCCGGCAGGCGGCGGTACTGAGCCCAGAACCCGTTGACCGGCCTCCGGTCCCACAGCAGCTCCAGCTACCGGACAAACCCAACCATTCGCTTCTTCTCTGTGTTTTGCTGTTTGTTCGGGTCTGAATGTGACGGAGGGGTACCGGTTTGGTACCGGTTTGGTCCCGGTTTGTTCCCGGTTTGGTCCCGGTTCTTGTCTCCGGGTTCAGTGGTAAACTGTGTTTTATGTAACCTTTATTGAACCAGGACAGAAGAACACTGGCTTCAGGGTCCTCCACTGCAGAGGGTCCCGGTGAGTTACCAACACCCCAGGAATGACAGTAGAGTACAGTAGAGTACAGTCTAATACAGTAGAGTACAGTAGAGTACAGTCTAATACAGTAGAGTACAGTCTAATACAGTAGAGTACAGTAGAGTACAGTCTAATACAGTAGAGTACAGTAGAGTACAGTCTAATACAGTAGAGTACAGTCTAATGCAGTAGAGTACAGTCTAATACAGTAGAGTACAGTCTAATACAGTAGAGTACAGTAGAGTACAGTCTAATACAGTAGAGTACAGTCTAATGCAGTAGAGTACAGTCTAATGCAGTAGAGTACAGTCTAATACAGAGTACAGTAGAGTACAGTCTAATGCAGTAGAGTACAGTCTAATGCAGTAGAGTACAGTAGAGTACAGTCTAATACAGTAGAGTACAGTCTAATGCAGTAGAGTACAGTAGAGTACAGTCTAATGCAGTAGAGTACAGTAGAGTACAGTCTAATACAGTAGAGTACAGTCTAATGCAGTAGAGTACAGTAGAGTACAGTCTAATGCAGTAGAGTACAGTCTAATACAGTAGAGTACAGTCTAATGCAGTAGAGTACAGTAGAGTACAGTCTAATGCAGTAGAGTACAGTAGAGTACAGTCTAATACAGTAGAGTACAGTAGAGTACAGTCTAATACAGTAGAGTACAGTCTAATACAGTAGAGTACAGTCTAATACAGTAGAGTACAGTAGAGTACAGTCTAATACAGTAGAGTACAGTCTAATGCAGTAGAGTACAGTCTAATGCAGTAGAGTACAGTCTAATACAGAGTACAGTAGAGTACAGTCTAATGCAGTAGAGTACAGTCTAATGCAGTAGAGTACAGTCTAATACAGTAGAGTACAGTCTAATGCAGTAGAGTACAGTAGAGTACAGTCTAATGCAGTAGAGTACAGTAGAGTACAGTCTAATACAGTAGAGTACAGTCTAATGCAGTAGAGTACAGTAGAGTACAGTCTAATGCAGTAGAGTACAGTAGAGTACAGTCTAATACAGTAGAGTACAGTCTAATGCAGTAGAGTACAGTAGAGTACAGTCTAATGCAGTAGAGTACAGTAGAGTACAGTCTAATACAGTAGAGTACAGTCTAATGCAGTAGAGTACAGTAGAGTACAGTCTAATGCAGTAGAGTACAGTAGAGTACAGTCTAATGCAGTAGAGTACAGTAGAGTACAGTCTAATACAGAGTACAGTAGAGTACAGTCTAATGCAGTAGAGTACAGTCTAATACAGTAGAGTACAGTAGAGTACAGTCTAATGCAGGAGAGTACAGTAGAGTACAGTCTAATACAGTAGAGTACAGTCTAATACAGTAGAGTACAGTCTAATACAGTAGAGTACAGTAGAGTACAGTCTAATGCAGTAGAGTACAGTAGAGTACAGTTTAATGGAGTTGAATGCAGTACAGTACAGTCTAATGCAGTAGAGTACAGTAGAGTACAGTCTAATACAGTAGAGTACAGTAGAGTACAGTCTAATGCAGTAGAGTACAGTAGAGTAGTCTAATGCAGTAGAGTACAGTAGAGTGCAGTCTAATACAGTAGAGTACAGTAGAGTACAGTCTAATGCAGTAGAGTACAGTAGAGTACAGTCTAATGCAGTAGAGTGCAGTCTAATGCAGTAGAGTACAGTCTAATGCAGTAGAGTACAGTAGAGTGCAGTCTAATACAGTAGAGTACAGTAGAGTACAGTCTAATGCAGTAGAGTACAGTCTAATGCAGTAGAGTACAGTAGAGTACAGTCTAATGCAGTAGAGTACAGTAGAGTACAGTAGAGTACAGTCTAATGCAGTAGAGTACAGTCTAATACAGTAGAGTACAGTCTAATGCAGTAGAGTACAGTCTAATGCAGTAGAGTACAGTCTAATACAGTAGAGTACAGTCTAATACAGTAGAGTACAGTAGAGTACAGTCTAATGCAGTAGAGTACAGTCTAATGCAGTAGAGTACAGTAGAGTACAGTCTAATACAGTAGAGTACAGTAGAGTACAGTCTAATGCAGTAGAGTACAGTAGAGTACAGTCTAATGCAGTAGAGTACAGTCTAATGCAGTAGAGTACAGTAGAGTACAGTCTAATGCAGTAGAGTACAGTCTAATGCAGTAGAGTACAGTAGAGTACAGTCTAATGCAGTAGAGTACAGTAGAGTACAGTAGAGTACAGTAGAGTGCAGTAGAGTACAGTAGAGTACAGTAGAGTGCAGTAGAGTACAGTAGAGTGCAGTAGAGTACAGTAGAGTACAGTAGAGTAGTATTCCGCTACCTTGTCAGGTTAGCACTGGTTGTCGAACACAAAGGACTTCCTGTTGCTGCTCCAATCAGATGCGTCTCACACCTGAAGGTGTTCCTCCCACCTGATGGACGGGTGGGGTTAGCAGCAGGTTAGCCAGGATGCTAATAATAGAGCTATATACACACGTCCAGATGCTAGCCGAGTTAGCAGGAACCAATCAGAATGACTGAAAACATGGACGTGCTGACGAGGTCAAAGTTCACCTGGAGGAGAACTGGGTGTTGTTTCCTGTTTCCTGTTGTAGGTGTTGGAGCCAGGGTCAGACGGGTCCACACCGGTCCACACCGCTTCAGACGGGTCCACACCGCTTCAGACCGGTTCAGACGGGTCCACACCGCTTCAGACGGGTCCACACCGCTTCAGACCGGTTCAGACGGGTCCACACCGGTTCACACCGCCTTAGACGGGTCCACACCGCTTCAGACCGGTTCAGACGGGTCCACACCGCTTCAGACGGGTCCACACTGCTTCAGACGGGTCCACACTGCTTCAGACGGGTCCACACTGCTTCAGACGGGTCCACACCGGTCCACACCGCTTCAGACGGGTCCACACCGGTCCACACCGCTTCAGACGGGTCCACACCGCTTCAGACGGGTCCACACCGCTTCAGACGGGTCCACACCGCTTCAGACGGGTCCACACTGCTTCAGACGGGTCCACACCGCTTCAGACGGGTCCACACTGCTTCAGACGGGTCCTGGACATGGTGCTGTTCAGAGCTCTAAAGGTTCTCCTTTCCACCACACATCCTCCAGCCCGCTGCTGCTCAGGCTATGTCTCCAGAATGAGGTTCTGTAACATTGATTGATTGATTGATTGATTGTTTGATTGACTGACTGATTGACAGATCGATCGATCTGCCTCTCAGGTACCTCTATCAGCTGAAGGAGGATGACGAGGCCTGTGCTGCTGCGCTGGAGAACGCTCACGTTCTTCTGTTCCACCGGCTGGCTCCTCTCCTGAAACGCACTGAGGATGGAACCTTCAGACCAGCAGCACTGAGGTCCTCAGGTAGAACCAGAACCCAGACCAGAGGTAGGGATCCTTGGGTCCAGAGGAACAAGTTCAGGTCCAGAAAAAGAGAAGTACAGGCAAAGAAGATCCAGCAGGTAGACATGAGAGAAGCAGGTGGAGAACCTCAGTCCACCACTGGAAGAAGGTCCCCACAGGTTCTAGTGTCAGAGACACCTGGTGGGTGAAGTCAGGTGGTCCCTCATCCTGGGTCTGTTCTCATGGTCTCCAGATGTTCTGAAGATCCTGGAGGGACTGGGTTCCAGTGGGTCCTTGCTGGAGGAGTCGGTTCTGATTGGCTGTTCTGAGCAGAACCACGCCCAGTTCTGTCTGGATGTCGGTGAGACCTTCAGTTCACACGTGGGCGTGTCCTGAGTGTTTACACGTGGGCGTGTCCTGAGTGTTTACACGTGGGCGTGTCCCTTTCATTCTGGTCTGTTGTTGTTCTGCAGGGGCCCTCCACCAGGGGGCGCTGGAGGATGCGTGTCAGTGCCGCTTCCTGGACCTGAGGAAGAGCTTCTTCCTGCTGGCGGCCTCAGAGGCGCCCCTAGTGGCCAAGGTGAGAACATCAGGGCGTCGCTGCTGCGGGTCCGTCTGAGCTGAGGGTTCCTCATCCCGCCCCGCCCCTAACGCCCCCGACTCCCCAGGCTCAGGCCCTCCTGCGGTGGCACCAGACCAGTGGCTTCTGCAGGGCCACCGGTTACCCCACCCACCGGAACCGGGCCGGCAGCCATAGGGTCAGCAGGGGCAATGGAGCCGTCTACTACCCCACGGTAACTCCTCCCGTGTAACTACCCCTGTGTAACTACCTCCGTCTACTACCCCACTCTAATCACCCCAATGTACTACCCCCATGTAACTACCCCCTTTACTACCCCAGTGTAACAACCCCCTGGTTTTTGAGATGGTGTGTTTTTGGCTCCGCCCTCGTCTGACGATGTGTCTTTTGCTCCGCCCCTGTCTGACGGTGTGTTCTTGGATCTGCCCCCGTCTGACGGTGTCTCTTTGGCTCCGCCCCCATCTGACGGTGTCTCTTTGGCTCCGCCCCCATCTGACGGTGTCTCTTTGGCTCCGCCCCCTTCTGACAGTGTGTTCTTGGCCCCGCCCCCAGGTGTCCCCGGTGGTGATTGTCCTGGTGTCTGATGGGGAACGCTGTCTGCTGGGCCGCCAGCCGTCCTTCCCCCGGGGGATGTACAGCGCCCTGGCCGGATTCTGTGACGTGGGTCAGTGGAGCGTTTGGGCCTATCAGGTGCTGTGGTCCTCTGAGGGTGTGGCTAAGGTGCTGTGGCTTTCAGGTGAGTCGCTGCCGGAGGCAGTGAGGAGGGAGTTGGCGGAGGAGGCGGGGCTAGAGGTCCACGCCGTCGCCTACAGCTCGTCGCAGCACTGGCCGTTCCCACACAGCTCCTTCATGCTGGGCTGCCACGCCTCTGTTAGCCCCGCCCACTCTCAGGTGAGCCCTGCCTCCCGGACTCGGCATCCCGTCCTAAGGCGTTCTGTCATGATGGCGTGTCCTGTTTGTGTTCCAGGTGGACGTGGACCACAGAGAGCTGGAGGACGCCCGCTGGTTCACCTACGAGGAGATCAGCTCCGCCCTGCAAGTGCAGGCCCCGCCCACGAGGAGCGCCCCCGGCACCCTCTGGCTCCCCCCGAAGCACGCCATCGCCAACCGGCTCATCACGGAGTGGGCGACCCGCCAGGAGCGGCTGAGAAGCGCCGGACCCGCAGGCAGGGGGCAGGACGCCCTGAACCCACATCACGCCACGCCATCAAGAGCACCGCTGAGTCATGTGAAACGCAAACAGGAAGTCACCGACGAGGAGGAGGAGGAGCTCCCGACCACAACCCTCATGCCTCCAGCAGCGGATCCGGATTCACATCTGGTGTGACAAGATCCGCATCCAGCTGGGGCTCTACCACGCCTGATGATGTCATCAGGTCGTTTTTGTCGAGTAGACGTCCGTTAAGATTAAATTGATTCTGTGATCCAGACTGTTGGAATGTGTCCCGTCCACACGGAGCTGGAGCCGGTCCGGGTCACAAACCGTTCCTAAAGCTGTCGTACCGTCGTCCAGAAAAGTCACCTATAAATGATGAAATCAAAGCTCCTTTCAGGTGTGGTGGGGTTTGGTTTTCCTCCAGGACAGGAGACAGGGTGTTAAACACAAGATGTTTATTTGTCCATTCAAGTCATGTTTAGGTTGAGTAGCAGTACAATAATATCATCAATAGGTTGAGTCTGAGTCCAATAATATCATCGATGATATTGACAGACAGACAGGTTTGTTAAGTTTCCTTCCAGCCTTGATCAGCAACCAATCAATCAATCATCAGACCGTCCAGTTGTGTCTCTGCTCTGACTCTGGTGCGTTTATTAACACTCACAACAGCATGTTTCCAACTCTGGAAAGTGACATCATCAAAAGCTTCAACTTTTATTGTTCTAATAAATGTAGAAATCACTGTTCGGGTAGTAATGTAATGTAGAAGGAATATGCACTAGCATTCATGACGTCACCGTGTCACGTGCTGCAGCTGGAGCTTAGCCAGCATCAGTTGGCTATTGTTTAGCTGGAGCTCTCATCGTTAGCACGTAGCGTTAGCTCCATAGAACAAGGTAGATATTTATTCTGTTCAGATGTTTGGTTTGGAGTCTGATATTATTGTTTCATCGTGGAATTTCCACGGGTTCTCGCTAGTCTATATTTAAAATAAATCCAACCTCTGTTCAACCCGGAAGAGGAGCCAGAAACACTTCCGGTCACCGATGTTTGTGTTCTTCCCGATAAGTACAAATTTTCTCATTTTATCCTCTAAAAACAAACATTAACTCCGCTAATGTTCGTTAGCGTTAGCTGAGCCCGGCTAATGCTCGTTAGCGTTAGCTGAGCCCGGCTAATGCTCGTTAGCGTTAGCTGAGCCCGGCTAATGCTCGTTAGCGTTAGCTGAGCCCGGCTAATGCTCGTTAGCGTTAGCTGAGCCCGGCTAATGCTCGTTAGCGTTAGCCGCAGGTAGCGGCTGCCTTGAGCGGAGCGGCCCGCAGGATGAGCTCCTCTGCTGGCCTCCACTCACAGCTGGCCGCCGTCATGGAGGCTCTGGTCCACGCTTCAGTCGCGGAGCTGAAGAAGCTGGTGGAGGACACCCCGGAGGCCCGGGGCAGTGGGCCGGGTGAAGAGGAGCCGCCTCCAGCGGCCAAACAGTGGGTCTCCAGCCGGGAGAGGATGGTGAGGAACCGGCTTCAGGTGTCTGTGGTTTGGGGTGTCTGGTTTGGGGTGTCTGGTTTGGGGCGTTTGGGGTGTCTGGTTTGAGGCGTCTGTGGCTGAGGCGTGTCCTGTTACCCCTTCAGGTGCTGTTTGCGTCGGTCATGGAGACCCTGGGGAACGAGGCTTTGGGGAGGATCCTGAACATCCTGGACAACGTCCGACTTCAGGTGGAGACCAGGGGGGGCAGCAGACGAGAGACCAGAGCGCTCAACGTCCTCAGCCACGCCCACGTGGGTACGTAGCAGGCCCCGCCCCTGATTCAACCCTGTGATGATGTCACAGCGGCGTGGCGTGACCTTTGATCCGTCCCTTCCAGAGATGGAGCACTCCTACGGCGCCCCCCTGCAGAGCATCAAACCCTCTCAGGTGAGACCCCCACAGGTTAAACCTCTGAGCGGATGCTGGTGATGCGTTCACTGACCCGATGGAGATCTGTGTTCCACAGCAGCCACCAGAACCAGAAGGAAGTCCCTTCATCCTGGCCGTCAGCATCAGAGACGAGCGCGGCCACGTCGACCTCGAACGCATCGCCGACAGTGAGTAGCTGAACGCGTCACCCCTGAACGCGTCACCCCTGAACGCGTCACCCCTGAACGCGTCACCCCAGAGAGCGTCACCCCAGAACGCGTCACCTCTAAGCCGTCGGGGGATACTGGACAGCTGATCCTCCTCTACGGACGCGTCTCACCAACGTCAGGTTGTGGGTTTGTTTCCCCCCTACAGGAGCTCAGCTGGAGGCTGAGAAGTCAGTGGGCGGCGAGGGGGAGGAGCCATCCTCCTGTGGTGGCGAGGGGGAGGAGCCATCTTCTTGCAGCGGCAAGGGGGAAGAGCCGTCTTCTTGCAGCGGCAAGGGGGAAGAGCCGTCTTCCTGTGGCGGCGAGGGGGAGCAGCCGTCCTGCGGCGCCTGCGGACAGACACTCCTGCGGCACCCGGCGCCCCTGATCCACACACGTGCCGCAGGCGAGCGCCGCCACGCGTGTCCGCAGTGCGGTAAGAGCTTCGCCAAGCGGTCGCACCTGACGACACACGAGGCAACGCACAGCGGTGCGAAGCCGCACGGCTGCGACGTCTGCGGCCGCCGCTTCAACCTGCCACACAACCTGCGCCGCCACGCCGCCACCCACGCCCGGAAGAAGGCGTTCACCTGCAGCCTGTGTGGGAAGGGCTTCACGCGCGCCGTCACCTTGCGGGCGCACAGGCTCATCCACAGCGGGCTGAAGCCCCACCCCTGCCACCTGTGCCCCAAGACGTTCCGCCATGCCTCCAACCTGAAGAACCACCTGCGGGTCCACAGCGGCGCCCGGCCCTTCGGCTGCGACGTCTGCGGGAAAAGCTTCCGCCAGGCCGTCAACCTGAAGATCCACCGGAGGGTCCACACAGGCGAGCGCCCCTTCAGCTGCGCCGTCTGTGGGCGGAGCTTCAGCCAGCAGAGCAGCCTGAACGCCCACGGCCGCACCCACTCGGCGGCGCGGCCCTTCGCCTGTGGCGTCTGCGACAAGACGTTCAACAACGCCAACAGCCTGAAGCTGCACCAGCGCGTGCACACGGGCGAGCGGCCCTATGGCTGCGACGTCTGCGGGAAGACCTTCAGCCAGGCCAGCCACCGCTCCACCCACCGGAGACACGCCCACTCTGGCGGCAAGCAGTTCATCTGTGACCGCTGCGGCAAGACCTACTCGGGCCAGCGCAACCTCAGGCTGCACAAGTGCAGCTACGCCTGAGGCCACGCCCCCTCAGGTTTGAAGCCCCGGGGCCGGCAGGTGGACACGCCTGCTAGAACAGGTCAACCAATCAGAGCAAGCATTCTGAAGTGGGTGGAGCCTCAATGAGGTACCGTCTCAAACGTCTCAGTTCTTCAGTCGGCCCTCAGATCACATGACGTGGTGAACCTGATTAGCTTGATTAGCTTAGCACTAGCCTCAGCGCTGAGATAGCTACATGCTAATGGTTAGCTGCAGCTATTAGTGTGCGTTTGGTTCGGATGATTCTGACTCTCAAAAAGGATTGAGTAGCACCAAAGCCACGCCCACTGAAATGCAGTACTCTGATTGGTGTTGATGAAACTCAACCGTTTCAAATTTACAGCTGCTGTGATCAATTATTTGTCATTTGTTTGCAATAAAAGTAACAAAATTTTGGAAAGAAAGAACCTTTGAGTCCAACCGATCACGTCACCTGTGCTTCTTATTGATCAGCAATAGACATATTGATCACCAGCGTCTATGTTCTAGAAGGAATTAGTTAACCTTTACACAACAGCCAGAAACACATCCATTTATTTTATAGAATAGGTAAATATTTACTATTAACAGACTAATAAAATCAAATTATTTAGAATAGTAACCCAAAAATTCACCACGGATTTATTAGTCATAAGACAATGTCCACTGCTGACCCTTTACTAAAAATTACAAAATCACACAACACAAAATTAATTGTAAAAAATTACATCTTATTTATTCAATGTACTTGTAATATTTTACATTTTGATATAATTACGTTTTTATAAAAAATAATAAAATTACATTTTATTACATATAATTTATTACATTTTGTTAAAATAAAATTACAATCTACTCTATAAAAAATGTAAAATAAAATTACATTTTATTATTCTATGTGATTTATTGTTATTTTTATTGGGGCGGCAGTGGCTCAGCGGTAGAGCAATCATCTTGAAGACCGGATCGCCCAGCCATTGGGGGTTCGATGGCTGGGCTGACAGTGGGAGGTGTCGGCTCACCTACAAGATACTCATTGGGACGTGACCCATCACTCCACCTCCCTTGTACCTCTGTATGTCCTCTCTCTATACTAATTGCATGCCTACAGGCCCCCAGTGTGTGCTGTGTTCAGGGGCCTGTAACCTCTAACCCCTGTGTGTAATATATACACTCACACATACATGTATATGTACACTCACATGTACATATACAGTACATGTACATGTGAGTGTGAAGTGTAAAAAGAATTTCCCCAAGAGGGACAAATAAAGTACTGGTTATTATTATTATTACATTTTGTGAAAATAATATTACGTTTTATTTTTAAATTACATTGTATTTATTAAATGTTATTTATTTCATTTTGTTAAAATAAATTTAGAATAATTGTTTTTAAAAATTAATTATAAAATTAAATTACTTTGGCATAAAAACGACCAAAGTCTGTAGGTTCTCATTCATCCAGGTCGTGGTTGTTCCCAGCGGATCGACTAACAGCTTTTGGATAAAAATTGCCCACGTGACGCCAAACGCCTACGTCACCGGAACTCTCAATATGGCGCCTGTGGGGCGCGAGCTCCTTCGTCACCGGGGCGGGTGAGGTGAGGGACGGGGGGGGGGCGCCGGGACGACGTCACCCGCCGGCCTGAGGGCTCGCGGGGAGTTTACCGACAACCGGAGCCGCGGCGGTTCGTTTCACCGGGGGGTCGGACGGAACGTCCCGAGGTGAGCCGTGGACAGGTGCAGCCGGAAGCTAGCGGGAGTTACCTTCAAAGTAAAACCTGTGCCGTCCTCCATTACTCCTCCGCCTTCAAAATAAAAGACTACCTGAGGCCTTCACCAGCACCTTCAAAATAAAAGACTACCTGAGGCCTTCACCAGCACCTTCAAAATAAAAGCGGCTTTGCGTGGCGTGACAGCGGTGGTCCTGGATGGACGGTCGTCCTGGAGACGCCCCGCCGCGCCGGGGTGATGACGGCTCCGAGGAGGTGGCCCTCCACTCCCAGGAGTCAGATGACAGCCAACAAGAAAGCCAGGACCCCGTTGGGGGCGGGGCCACTGCAGGTCACCTGGGGGCGGCGGCCTTTAAGATGGATCCAAAGCCAGCGAGGGTCACGCTGGGTGCAGACACACATGACAGAGAGTTGACCTCTGACCCGCTGGAGGTCAGCTCTAATGTCGACGCCTTCAGCCCAGTGGGTGGGCGGAGCCTCCCTGTCGCCTCCCCTTCAAGAAACACGTTTGAATCCGGTCGCAGTTGGGGCGCCGCGGGTCAGCCGACGCCGGACGCAGAGCTCCAGTCCAGGAGGCCCGGCATCGTGGACTACTTTAGCAGGTGAGTCCCGCCCCTCCAGCATCCCCAGGTGCTCCTGTGCGTCAGCTGACGGCTCAACTTCCTGTCCCAGCAGGAAGCAGCCGCCCCCCACCGGGATCAGCGTCGCCGGGTGGAAACTCTTCGGTAAAGTTCCTCCCAAACAGAGTCCGTCCAGACACGCCCGGGTCGTCCAGCAGGTACTGACCGCCACTTCCTGTCACATGACAGATCCAACACCCAACCAAACAGCAGGTCAACGCCCATCAGTCCGTCTGACGGACAACCGAGAGAGTGAGCGCTAGCAGATGAATGTGTCCACTCTCTACAGAGCGTCCTATTGGTCGCTGTGAGTCACATGACCTGGTGAGGCTGGTCTGCTGGTCCCCTGGTGGACTGGTTCTGGTCCTGGACCAGTGGACCTCTGACTGGGGAACTGGAGTTCAGGTTCTGGTCTCATCCTCCATCCTGTCTGTCTGCACTCAGCCGTTGTCATGGCGACGTCTTGTGATGTCATTCCAGGACTATGAGGCGCGGCAGGTAGCGGCCCGCTGCTCTCCTACCCATCATGCCGTGGGGCAGCAGAGCAGGAAGAAGGTTGACTTGGAGCCGTCGTCAACAACAGCGCTGATCCTGGAGAACAGACCGCCGTAGGCCCACTTCCTGTCTGTCTGCTGACTTCCTGTTTGTGCTGACTTCCTGTCTGTCTGCTGACTTCCTGTTTGTGCTGACTTCCTGTCTGTCTGCTGACTTCCTGTTTGTGCTGACTTCCTGTCAGTTTGCTGACTTCCTGTCTGTCTGCTGACTTCCTGTTTGTGCTGACTTCCTGTTTGTGCTGACTTCCTGTCAGTCTGCTGACTTCCTGTTTGTGCTGACTTCCTGTCAGTCTGCTGACTTCCTGTCTGTCTGCTGACTTCCTGTCTGTCTGCTGACTTCCTGTTTGTGCTGACTTCCTGTCAGTCTGCTGACTTCCTGTTTGTGCTGACTTCCTGTCAGTCTGCTGACTTCCTGTCTGTCTGCTGACTTCCTGTCTGCTGACTTCCTGTCTGTCTGCTGACTTCCTGTCTGCTGACTTCCTGTCTGTCTGCTGACTTCCTGTCTGCTGACTTCCTGTCTGTCTGCTGACTTCCTGTCTGCTGACTTCCTGTCTGTCTGCTGACTTCCTGTCTGCCCGTGCTGATGGCGGTGTGTTTGCTGCAGGAACCTCCCGGCCAAGTCGGCGGTGGAGACGCAGAGACACCGACGCGAGTACGAGGAGATGGTGGCCGCCGCCAAGAGGAGAGGTGCGTTAGATTTTTCACCTGTGGCTCGCGGGGGCGGAGCTACGGAGTCAGACCGCCATGACACTTCCTGTTTGTCCGTCAGAGCTGAGAGACGCACAGAGACGACAGCAGCAGGACGAGCAGCGCCGCCGCCAGGAGGAGGGCGTGTCCAGCGCCGCGCTGGTCTGGGACCAGATCATCCTGCCCCAGTGGGACGCCATGTAGGCCAATAGCACGCCAGCACCAAAGCCAGTGATGTCACTGACTCTCTGTGATGTGGGTTTTTGCTGTGGTTTTCCAGGAAGTGGAGTTACTGCACCCGGGACCTGTGGTGGGCGGGGCTACCCCCCAGCGTTCGGGGGCGTGTCTGGAGCCTCACCATCGGCAACGAGCTGAACGTCACAGCAGGTGTGGGACATGGAGGACGCGTTGATGCTGAGCTGTGATTGGACACAAACCTTCCTCCATCTCTTCCTCAGAGCTCTACCACATCTTCCTGTCCAGAGCGCAGGAGAAGTGGAGCGCCAGCCAATCACAGGCGGGCGGCGACTCCGGCCTGGCGCTGATCGCTCAGGACATCTCCAGGACCTTTTCGTCTCTCTGCGTCTTCCAGAAGGTCAGCAGAGTTCACATGAGACTGACCACTGGTTCAGACAGGAAGTAATTCAGGCTTTTATTTTGTAGGGTGGTCCTTACCACTCGCTGCTGCAAAGCATTCTGGGAGCGTACGTCTGCTTCAGGCCTGATGTGGGATATGTGAGTCACACAAGACCTGTCACTGGAGACCTGGTCCCAGTCTGACTCTGCGCTGGTTTAGTCTTGGGTTTAAGTCGGGTTTGAATCAGATGTGAGTCAGGTTTAAGTCGGGTTAAAGTCAGGTTTAAGTTGGACTCACTCCCCCAGGTCCAGGGGATGTCTTCCGTCGCCGCCGTGCTGCTGCTGAACACCGAGGAGGTTGCCGCCTTCGTCGGCTTCTCCAACCTGATCAACCGACCGTGTCAGTTGGCGTTCTACCGCGGCGACCACCAGCTGGTACGACACGCCACACGTGTGTGCCTCTAGAGCAGGCGTGGCCTTGACCCCCCCCTCCTGTTGCCCTCCAGATGCTCGGCTACTTCCAGGCCTTCCAGGTGTTTCTGGAGGAGCTGCTCCCTCGTCTCTTCCTCCACTTCCAGTCGCTGGGTCTGACCCCTGACCTCTACCTCATCGACTGGTGAGTGCTAGCCTAGCCTAGCCTAGCCTAGCCAGGGTTTGATTAAATTAACTATGAACTATGATCACATTAAGAACACAAATCAACACCACAGGAAGTTCACTCTTTTGACCCCGCCCCCAGGATCCTGACTCTCTACTCCAAGCCCCTCCCACTGGACGTGGCCTGCAGGGTGTGGGACGTGTTCTTCCGGGATGGGGAGGAGTTCCTGTTCCGGACGGCGCTGGGCATCCTGCGGCTGCACCGGGACGTTCTGCTGCACATGGACCTGGTTGGCATCGGTGAGCTAGCGCCTCAGGACTCGTTAGCCGGCCCCGACTCGGACCTGTTGGACAATGGTTCTGTCGTGTCTGCCTGTAGCTCAGTTCCTGTCCCGCCTACCGGAGGAAGAGCAGCTCTCTGATAGGCTGTTCTCCTGCATTTCAGCCACGCCCATGCTGAGCAGGAACAGGACGTGGAACCAGGTGAGTCCCGACGAACGCCTCTGAGGGTTCCCGTTAGCGTGCGTCTCTGGGACGCTGATCGTGTTACCCGCCGCAGTGAGAGTTAGTCTGACATTATCACCGTGACCCCAAAAAGATTGAGAAGTTAGAGAAGAACCAGGAGACAAAAAAATAAAATAAGAAACAGAAGTTAATGAAGAAAAACAGATATTACCGCAAATATTACTGCAGGTATTACCACAGTTGTCACTACAGGTATTACTACAGATATCACTACAGTTGTCACTACAGGTATTACTACAGATGTTACTACAGATATTACTACAGATATTACTACAGGTATTACTACAGATGTTACTACAGATATTACTACAGATGTCACTAGAGATAGTACTACAGATAGTACTAAATGTGTGTGAAGGTTCTGTCAGCTTTTTCCAGTGTCCACAGGAGAAAATATGAATTAAAGGAAAGAAAACTATTGAGTGAAAAACAAAAATGAATTAAACCTGTATTACATCTTTCTTAAATTCCAAAACTGTTTTTTAATGACTACCAGGCTTTAAGATTTTGACAAAAATAATATATGATTTTACTCTTTTCTTCATGTTACTGAACCAGCTATGTTGTTATTAATAAAACTACTAAATTAACAGTTCATTCAGTTTTATATTGATTTATTGGTTAAACTCAATCCTTCTACCATATACTCTGTTATTACTGTTGGGATGTATAAACATCACACATTTTATTGAAGTATATCCCAGGATGCACTGCTTTCTTGAGGTAACATGAACTCTGACCCCATCAGAACCAGACTGTCGATTCGCTTCTCTGTGCAGGTTCTGACTTCCTGTAGAGCGAAGAGGAGCGTCAGCTGATCCAGAGGTCACCGGGAGGTCACCGCCACTACTACAATGCTCAAGGTGCAGGGCTGACCTGGGTCACCTGTTCATCGGGTCACCCGTCCATCGGGTCACCCGTCCATCGGGTCACCCGTCCATCGGGTCACCCGTCCATCGGGTCACCCGTCCATCGGGTCACCCGTCCATCGGGTCACCCGTCCATCGGGTCACCCGTCCATCGGGTCACCCGTCCATCGGGTCACCCGTCCATCGGGTCACCTGTCCACTGAGCTGCAGGACTGTTTTATTTAAAAAATGTATTAAAAACTGAATTGAAACAGAAAATCCTGTGAACACGCACACACACACACACACACACACACACACGCACACACACACACGCACGCACACGCACACACACGCACACACACACACACGCACGCACACGCACACACACGCACACACACGCACACACACACACACGCACACACACACACACACACACACACACACACACGCACACACACACACACACGCACGCACGCACACACACACCGTAAACAGAGTGATGAAACGTCTCCATCCGTTCAAACATTAAACGTTTTTAACGTGTTTTTACTGAACTTCCGGCCCCAGGGGTGTGACGTATATTTTGAGCGACGAGAAATAAAAATATATACTTAAGTATTGTATTTTATTTTTCATGATCGCACTAAATAAAACCGATCGAACACTTCCGGTCGGTCCGAACGTTCTCCCCGGTGGAAACGGAACGCGGTCCTCCCGCCGCTGGTGTCGCTGCTCCGCCTCCAGGGAAGCACTTCCGCCTCCAGGGCGGTACTTCCGTTAAGTGTTTCCGGGTCGTGCGTGACCGTCTCTTCCACGCGTGGAGGCACGAACGCAGCTTTTTTACCGAACCCACCGGCAGGAAGTCCGGACCGGCGCCCGTGTTCCGCCATGGCTCCGGTGAGTCCCGCTAGCCTCCCGTTAAGAACCGGGCCGGTTCGTTCTGTCCCGGGACAGATCGAGGATCCGATCGGTACGCTGCTCACCGGGACCGGAGCACCGGTTTACTTCTTCCGGTCCGGCCCACCGTCCACACCGCGAGGCGGCGGAGGGACCGCCGGTTCCGCGTCCGCGTCTGAAACGGGATTTCTCCGGTCTGATGTGACGTCATGACCCGTATTTACGTTCAGAAACAGCATGGACGTGACGTCATGTGTGATGGTGGAGTTACAGAATCTGATGTTGGTCAGAGGCGTGTTGACGAAACATTTTTGTTTTGTTTATTGTATGAAATCTATTTTATTATTTCTTTTATGATTTATTATTATTATTAATTTATTTATTTTATTTGATTGTTTACTTCAATTTTATAAACTGTTTTAATCCCCAAAGGGAAATGTCGACAAACATGCAGGCAGACGTGTCGACAAACATGCAGGCAGACGTGTCGACAAACATGCAGGCAGACGTGTCGACAAACATGCAGGCAGACGTGTTGACAAACATGCAGACAGACGTGTTCACAAACATGCAGACAGACGTGTTCACAAACATGCAGACAGACGTGTTGACAAACATGTTGACAGACCTGTCAACAAACATGTTGACAGACGTGTCGACAAACATGCAGACAGACGTGTTGACAAACATGCAGACAGACGTGTTGACAAACATGCAGACAGACGTGTTGACAAACATGCAGACAGACGTGTTGACAAACATGTTGACAGACCTGTCAACAAACATGTAGACAGACGTGTTGACAAACATATTGACAAACATGTTGACAAACATATTGACAAACATGTTGAAAGACATGTTGACAGACGTGTTTACAAACGTGTTGACAAACATGCAGACAGACGTGTTCACAAACATGTAGACAAATGTGTTTACAAACATGTAGAGAGACGTGTTTACAAACATGCAGACAGATGTGTTGACAAACATGTAGACAGACCTGTCAACAAACATGTAGACCGACGTGTTGACAAACATATTGACAAACATGTTGAAAGACATGTTGACAGACATGTTTACAAACGTGTTGACAAACATGCAGACAGACGTGTTCACAAACATGTAGACAAACGTGTTTACAAACATGTAGAGAGACGTGTTTACAAACATGTAGACAAACGTGTTTACAAACATGTTGACAGACCTGTCAACAAACATGTAGACCGACGTGTTGACAAACATATTGACAAACATGTTGAAAGACATGTTGACAGATGTGTTTACAAACGTGTTGACAAACATGCAGGCAGACGTGTTTACAAACATGTAGGCAGGTGTGTTTACAAACATGCAGACAGACGTGTTGACAAACATGCAGACAGACGTGTTGACTAAGCGTGCTGGCGTGCCCCTCCCCCCAGCCCCGCTCCAGGAAGCGCGCCCCGTCGTTCCGCCGCCTGCTGAGGACCAGCGGGGTGAAGCTGGAGAACAAACTGAGGACCCGTCAGCAGAAGCAGCAGAACGTCGCCAGGAAGCAGCGCAAGGAGCAGAAACGCCTCCGCCAGGCGTTCAGGGCCACCGCCCTGCAGACGCCCCGCCCCCTGGAAGTCTACAGGAAGACACCCGGTGAGCCCGCTGACCGTCAGGGGCTTCTGCTCCCATCATGCACTGCTCACCCATGTTCCCCTGACAGAGGAGGAGCAGGAGGAGGAGGAGTTCCTGGAGAGTCTGCCCACAGACATGATGGAGGAGGAGCTGCAGGAGATGAGCGCCGCCTTCATGAGCAGAGACCTGTCGTCATGGTAACACCTATACACACACACACACACACACCGTCAGCAGGTGTAGGAATGGAACACACACGCAGTGACTCCTTGTTTGCGCATTGGGGCGTCCCAGCGGGGCGGAGCACAGCGGCCGGAGGCGGAGCGACCCGGTGCGGAGCTACGAGAAGGTCGCCAGGACGACCAGGAGGATGGAGGAGACGGAGGTCATCCACCTGCTGCCCATCAAAGACCGCACAGGCGTGGTCCCCCGCAGCATCACCAGAGGTAGGGGCCCGCCAGACTGATCAATACATCCATCGCTGATCGATCAGAATGATTAATCAGCTGATCGGCTTGTTTACAGTCATTACAGAGCAGCCAGAGGAGGAGGAGGAGGAGGAAGAGGAGGAGCCACAGGAGATTGATGATGGTACACACAAACACACACACACTGTTTTCTGTTTGTTCTGTTTCCATGGTAACCACCTCACTCTGTGAGTGAACTACTTCCTGACGCCGTGGCGTTGACACACGCCTGTAGCCTCTCATGCCTGTAGCCTCACATGCCTGTTGCCTCACACGCTAGCAGCACATGCCTGTCACGTGTCCTCCTGTCCAGGGGGGGCGCCGCCGGCCGTCGCTGCTCTCACCCCCCAGCAGAGGCAGCAGCTCCGAGCTCAGACCATCCAGGAGAGGAAGCAGCGCATCGCCGGCCACGGCGCCGCCATCGTGTCCGACCCCGTCGGCAACGTAAGGCTGGGCGTGGCCGAAGGGCGGGGTCACGGAGCCGCATGAGGCCGACTGACCTGACGCTGGGCGTGTCTGTGTATCTGTGGGCGTGTCTCAGGTGAAGCGGCTGAAGCAGCTGCGGGCGATGCTGATGGAGGCGGACCCCAGTGTGGCGGTGACGGTCAGGAAGCTGGTGATGGTGTCACTGATGGAGGTGTTCAAGGACGTCACGCCCACCTACAGGATCCGCCCCCTATCCGCTACAGAGAAGGACGCCAAGGTAGCTGGCCCCGCCCCACATCGACAGGAAGCAGCTCTAAGCCGCCGTTAGCTGACGTGTGTCGCCCCCTACAGGTGAGGAAGGAGACGCAGCAGCTCAGAGACTTCGAGGAGGGGTTAGTGTCCCAGTACAAGTTCTACCTGGAGGAGCTGGAGCAGACGGTCAGAGGTACACACACACACACACACACACACACACACACACACACACACACACACATAGAACACACACACACATAGAACACACACACACAGAACACACACACATAGAACACACACACACACAGAACACACACACACACAGAACACACACACACACACACACAGAACACAGAACACACACACACACAGAACACACACACACACACACAGAACACACACACACACACACAGAACACACACACACACACACACACACACAGAACACACACACACACACACACACACACACACACAGAACACACACACACACACACACACACACACAGAACACACACACACACACAGAACACACACACACACACAGAACACACACACACACACCTGTGGCGTGTGTCCTGTCTCCAGACTGGCAGCAGCAGAAGAGGAAG
>NC_090796.1:17835000-17837500 GCF_040054535.1 Antennarius striatus | reverse complement strand
GTTAGGGTCGGGGTTAGGATTTGGGTTAGGGTTGGGTTAATTAGGGTTAGGGTTAGGGTTAGGGTTAGGTTAAGGTTAGGGTTAGTTTTGGTTTAGGGTTAGGGTTAGAGTTGGGTTAAGGTTAGGGTTGGGTTAGGGTTAGGGTTAGTGTTGGGTTAAGGTTAGGGTTAGTTTTGGTTTAGGGTTAGGGTTAGGGTTAGAGTTGGGTTAAGGTTAGGGTTAGTTTTGGTTTAGGGTTAGGGTTAGGGTTGGGTAAGGTTTGGTATAAGGTTAGGGTTAGGGTTAGGGTTAGGGTTGGGGTTAGGGTTGGGGTTACGGTTGGGGTTAGGGTCGGGGTTAGGATTGGGGTTAGGGTTGGGTTAGGGTTAGGGTTAGTGTTGGGTTAAGGTTAGGGTTAGTTTTGGTTTAGGGTTAGGGTTAGGGTTGGGTAAGGTTTGGTATAAGGTTAGGGTTCGGGTTAGGGTTAGGGTTAGGATTGGGGTTAGGGTTGGGTTAGGTTTAGGGTTAATGTTGGTTTAGGGTTAGGGTTAAAAGTTAGCGGTTAGGTTAGGGTTAGGGTTAATGTTGGGTTAGGGTTAGGGTTAGGGTTAGGGTTGGGGTTAGGGTTGGGGTTAGGGTTAGGGTTGGGGTTAGGATTGGGGTTAGGGTTGGGTTAGGTTTAGGGTTAGGGTTAGTTTTGGTTTAGGGTTAGGGTTAGGGTTAGAGTTGGGTTACGGTTAGGGTTAGTTTTGGTTTAGGGTTAGGGTTAGGGTTAGGGTTGGGTTAGGGTTGGGTTAAGGTTAGGGTTAGGGTTAGGGTTAGGATTGGGGTTAGGGTTGGGTTAGGTTTAGGGTTAATGTTGGTTTAGGGTTAGGGTTAAAAGTTAACGGTTAGGTTAGGGTTAGGGTTAGGGTTAGGGTTAGGGTTGGGTGAGGGTTAGGGTTGGGTTAGGGTTAGGGTTAGGGTTAAGGTTGGGTTGGGGTTAGAGTTAGGGTTGGGTTAGGGTTAGGGTTGGGTTGGGGTTAGGGTTGGGGTTGGGGTTAGGGTTGGGGTTAGGGTTGGGGTTAGGGTTCGGGTTGGGGTTGGGTTAGGGTTAGGGTTAGGGTTAGGGTTAGGGTTAGTGTTGGGTTAAGGTTAGGGTTAGTTCTGGTTTAGGGTTGGGGTTAGGGTTGGGGTTAGGGTTAGGGTTGGGGTTAGGGTTAGGGTTAGTGTTGGGGTTAGGGTTAGGGTTAGTGTTGGGTTAAGGTTAGGGTTAGTTTTGGTTTAGGGTTAGGGTTAGGGTAAGGGGTTGGGTTAGGGTTGGGTTAAGGTTATGGTTAGGGTTAATGTTGGTTTAGGGTTAGGGTTAAAAGTTAGCGGTTAGGTTTGGGTTAGGGTTGGGTTAGGGTTAAGGTTGGGTTAGGGTTAGGGTTAGGGTTGGGTTAAGGTTAGGGTTGGGTTAGGGTTAGGGTTGGGTAAGGGTTAGGGTTGGGTTAGGGTTAGGGTTGGATTACGGTTAGGGTTGGGTTAAGGTTGGGTTAGGGTTAGGGTTAGGGTTAGAGTTGGGTTGGGTTAGGTTTAGGGTTAGGGTTGGGTTAGGGTTAGGGTTAGGGTTGGGTTGGGGTTAGGGTTGGGGTTGGGGTTGGGGTTAGGGTGGGGGTTAGGGTTAGGGTTGGGGTTAGGGTTGGGGTTAGGGTTGGAGTTAGGGTTAGGGTTGGGGTTAGGGTTGGGGTTAGGGTTGGGGTTAGGGTTGGGGTTAGGATTGGGGTTAGGGTTAGGGTTGGGGTTAGGGTTAGGGTTAGGGTTGGGGTTAGGGTTAGGGTTAGGGTTGGGGTTAGGGTTGGGGTTAGGGTTGGGGTTAGGGTCGGGGTTAGGATTGGGGTTAGGGTTGGGTTAAATTAGGGTTAGGGTTAGGGTTAGGTTAAGGTTAGGGTTAGTTTTGGTTTAGGGTTAGGGTTAGAGTTGGGTTAATGTTAGGGTTAGTTTTGGTTTAGGGTTAGGGTTAGGGTTAGAGTTGGGTTAAGGTTAGGGTTGGGTTAGGGTAAGGGTTAGGGTTAGTGTTGGGTTAAGGTTAGCGTTAGTTTTGGTTTAGGGTTAGGGTTAGGGTTAGAGTTAGGGTTGGGGTTAGGGTTAGGGTTAGGGTTAGGCTTAGGGTTGGGGTTACGGTTGGGGTTAGGGTTGGGGTTAGGGTCGGGGTTAGGATTGGGGTTAGGGTTGGGTTAAATGAGGGTTAGGGTTAGGGTTAGGGTTAGGTTAAGGTTAGGGTTAGTTTTTGTTTAGGGTTAGGGTTAGAGTTGGGTGAAGGTTAGGGTTGGGTTAGGGTTAGGGTTAGGGTTAGTGTTGGGTTAAGGTTAGCGTTAGTTTTGGTTTAGGGTTGGGGTTAGGGTTGATGTAAGGGTTAGGGTTGGGGTTAGGATTGGGGTTAGGGTTGGGTTAGGTTTAGGGTTAGGGTTAGTTTTGGTTTAGGGTTAGGGTTAGGGTTAGAGTTGGGTTACGGTTAGGGTTAGTTTTGGTTTAGGGTTAGGGTTAGGGTTAGGGTTGG
>NC_090796.1:17825000-17832500 GCF_040054535.1 Antennarius striatus | reverse complement strand
GTTGGATTACGGTTAGGGTTGGGTTAAGGTTGGGTTAGGGTTAGGGTTAGGGTTGGGTTGGGTTAGGTTTAGGGTTGGATTACGGTTAGGGTTGGGTTAAGGTTGGGTTAGGGTTAGGGTTAGAGTTGGGTTAAGGTTAGGGTTGGGTTAGGGTAAGGGTTAGGGTTAGTGTTGGGTTAAGGTTAGCGTTAGTTTTGGTTTAGGGTTAGGGTTAGGGTTAGAGTTAGGGTTGGGGTTAGGATTGGGGTTAGGGTTAGGGTTGGGGTTAGGGTTAGGGTTAGGGTTGGGGTTAGGGTTAGGGTTAGGGTTAGGGTTGGGGTTAGGGTTGGGGTTAGGGTTGGGGTTAGGGTCGGGGTTAGGATTTGGGTTAGGGTTGGGTTAATTAGGGTTAGGGTTAGGGTTAGGGTTAGGTTAAGGTTAGGGTTAGTTTTGGTTTAGGGTTAGGGTTAGAGTTGGGTTAAGGTTAGGGTTGGGTTAGGGTTAGGGTTAGTGTTGGGTTAAGGTTAGGGTTAGTTTTGGTTTAGGGTTAGGGTTAGGGTTAGAGTTGGGTTAAGGTTAGGGTTAGTTTTGGTTTAGGGTTAGGGTTAGGGTTGGGTAAGGTTTGGTATAAGGTTAGGGTTAGGGTTAGGGTTAGGGTTGGGGTTAGGGTTGGGGTTACGGTTGGGGTTAGGGTCGGGGTTAGGATTTGGGTTAGGGTTGGGTTAATTAGGGTTAGGGTTAGGGTTAGGGTTAGGTTAAGGTTAGGGTTAGTTTTGGTTTAGGGTTAGGGTTAGAGTTGGGTTAAGGTTAGGGTTGGGTTAGGGTTAGGGTTAGTGTTGGGTTAAGGTTAGGGTTAGTTTTGGTTTAGGGTTAGGGTTAGGGTTAGAGTTGGGTTAAGGTTAGGGTTAGTTTTGGTTTAGGGTTAGGGTTAGGGTTGGGTAAGGTTTGGTATAAGGTTAGGGTTAGGGTTAGGGTTAGGGTTGGGGTTAGGGTTGGGGTTACGGTTGGGGTTAGGGTCGGGGTTAGGATTGGGGTTAGGGTTGGGTTAGGGTTAGGGTTAGTGTTGGGTTAAGGTTAGGGTTAGTTTTGGTTTAGGGTTAGGGTTAGGGTTGGGTAAGGTTTGGTATAAGGTTAGGGTTCGGGTTAGGGTTAGGGTTAGGATTGGGGTTAGGGTTGGGTTAGGTTTAGGGTTAATGTTGGTTTAGGGTTAGGGTTAAAAGTTAGCGGTTAGGTTAGGGTTAGGGTTAATGTTGGGTTAGGGTTAGGGTTAGGGTTAGGGTTGGGGTTAGGGTTGGGGTTAGGGTTAGGGTTGGGGTTAGGATTGGGGTTAGGGTTGGGTTAGGTTTAGGGTTAGGGTTAGTTTTGGTTTAGGGTTAGGGTTAGGGTTAGAGTTGGGTTACGGTTAGGGTTAGTTTTGGTTTAGGGTTAGGGTTAGGGTTAGGGTTGGGTTAGGGTTGGGTTAAGGTTAGGGTTAGGGTTAGGGTTAGGATTGGGGTTAGGGTTGGGTTAGGTTTAGGGTTAATGTTGGTTTAGGGTTAGGGTTAAAAGTTAACGGTTAGGTTAGGGTTAGGGTTAGGGTTAGGGTTAGGGTTGGGTGAGGGTTAGGGTTGGGTTAGGGTTAGGGTTAGGGTTAAGGTTGGGTTGGGGTTAGAGTTAGGGTTGGGTTAGGGTTAGGGTTGGGTTGGGGTTAGGGTTGGGGTTGGGGTTAGGGTTGGGGTTAGGGTTGGGGTTAGGGTTAGGGTTGGGGTTGGGTTAGGGTTAGGGTTAGGGTTAGGGTTAGGGTTAGTGTTGGGTTAAGGTTAGGGTTAGTTCTGGTTTAGGGTTGGGGTTAGGGTTGGGGTTAGGGTTAGGGTTGGGGTTAGGGTTAGGGTTAGTGTTGGGGTTAGGGTTAGGGTTAGTGTTGGGTTAAGGTTAGGGTTAGTTTTGGTTTAGGGTTAGGGTTAGGGTAAGGGGTTGGGTTAGGGTTGGGTTAAGGTTATGGTTAGGGTTAATGTTGGTTTAGGGTTAGGGTTAAAAGTTAGCGGTTAGGTTTGGGTTAGGGTTGGGTTAGGGTTAAGGTTGGGTTAGGGTTAGGGTTAGGGTTGGGTTAAGGTTAGGGTTGGGTTAGGGTTAGGGTTGGGTAAGGGTTAGGGTTGGGTTAGGGTTAGGGTTGGATTACGGTTAGGGTTGGGTTAAGGTTGGGTTAGGGTTAGGGTTAGGGTTAGAGTTGGGTTGGGTTAGGTTTAGGGTTAGGGTTGGGTTAGGGTTAGGGTTAGGGTTGGGTTGGGGTTAGGGTTGGGGTTGGGGTTGGGGTTAGGGTGGGGGTTAGGGTTGGGGTTAGGGTTGGGGTTAGGGTTGGAGTTAGGGTTAGGGTTGGGGTTAGGGTTGGGGTTAGGGTTGGGGTTAGGGTTGGGGTTAGGATTGGGGTTAGGGTTAGGGTTGGGGTTAGGGTTAGGGTTAGGGTTGGGGTTAGGGTTAGGGTTAGGGTTGGGGTTAGGGTTGGGGTTAGGGTTGGGGTTAGGGTCGGGGTTAGGATTGGGGTTAGGGTTGGGTTAAATTAGGGTTAGGGTTAGGGTTAGGTTAAGGTTAGGGTTAGTTTTGGTTTAGGGTTAGGGTTAGAGTTGGGTTAATGTTAGGGTTAGTTTTGGTTTAGGGTTAGGGTTAGGGTTAGAGTTGGGTTAAGGTTAGGGTTGGGTTAGGGTAAGGGTTAGGGTTAGTGTTGGGTTAAGGTTAGCGTTAGTTTTGGTTTAGGGTTAGGGTTAGGGTTAGAGTTAGGGTTGGGGTTAGGATTGGGGTTAGGGTTAGGGTTGGGGTTAGGGTTAGGGTTAGGGTTGGGGTTAGGGTTAGGGTTAGGGTTAGAGTTGGGTTAGGGTTGGGTTAAGGTTAGGGTTAGGGTTAGGGTTAGGATTGGGGTTAGGGTTGGGTTAGGTTTAGGGTTAATGTTGGTTTAGGGTTAGGGTTAGAAGTTAGCGGTTAGGTTAGGGTTAGGGTTAGGGTTGGGTGAGGGTTAGGGTTGGGTTAGGGTTAGGGTTAGGGTTAGGGTTGGGTTAGGGTTAGGGTTAGGGTTGGGTTGGGGTTAGGCTTGGGGTTGGGGTTGGGGTTAGGGTGGGGGTTAGGGTTAGGGTTGGGGTTAGGGTTGGGGTTAGGGTTGGAGTTATGGTTAGGGTTAGGGTTAGGGTTAGGGTTAGGGTTGGGGTTAGGGTTAGGGTTAGGGTTGGGGTTAGCGTTAGGGTTGGGGTTAGGATTGGGGTTAGGGTTAGGGTTGGGTTTAGGGTTAGGGTTAGGGTTGGGGTTAGGGTTAGGGTTAGGGTTAGGGTTGGGGTTAGGGTTGGGGTTAGGGTTGGGGTTAGGGTCGGGGTTAGGATTTGGGTTAGGGTTGGGTTAATTAGGGTTAGGGTTAGGGTTAGGGTTAGGTTAAGGTTAGGGTTAGTTTTGGTTTAGGGTTAGGGTTAGAGTTGGGTTAAGGTTAGGGTTGGGTTAGGGTTAGGGTTAGTGTTGGGTTAAGGTTAGGGTTAGTTTTGGTTTAGGGTTAGGGTTAGGGTTAGAGTTGGGTTAAGGTTAGGGTTAGTTTTGGTTTAGGGTTAGGGTTAGGGTTGGGTAAGGTTTGGTATAAGGTTAGGGTTAGGGTTAGGGTTAGGGTTGGGGTTAGGGTTGGGGTTAGGGTTGGGGTTAGGGTCGGGGTTAGGATTGGGGTTAGGGTTGGGTTAAATTAGGGTTAGGGTTAGGGTTAGGGTTAGGTTAAGGTTAGGGTTAGTTTTGGTTTAGGGTTAGGGTTAGAGTTGGGTTAAGGTTAGGGTTGGGTTAGGGTTAGGGTTAGTGTTGGGTTAAGGTTAGGGTTAGTTTTGGTTTAGGGTTAGGGTTAGGGTTGGTTAAGGTTTGGTATAAGGTTAGGGTTCGGGTTAGGGTTAGGGTTAGGATTGGGGTTAGGGTTGGGTTAGGTTTAGGGTTAATGTTGGTTTAGGGTTAGGGTTAAAAGTTAGCGGTTAGGTTAGGGTTAGGGTTAATGTTGGGTTAGGGTTAGGGTTAGGGTTAGGGTTGGGGTTAGGGTTGGGGTTAGGGTTAGGGTTAGGGTTGGGGTTGGGTTAGGGTTAGGGTTGGGGTTGGGTTAGGGTTAGGGTTAGGGTTGGGTTAGGGTTAGGGTTGGGGTTAGGGTTGGGGTTAGGGTTAGGGTTGGGGTTGGGTTAGGGTTAGGGTTGGGGTTGGGTTAGGGTTAGGGTTAGGGTAAGTGTTGGGGGTTATAGGGTTAGGGTTAGGGTTGGGGTTAGGGTTAGGGTTAGGGTTTGGGTTAGGGTTAGGGTTGGGGTTAGGGTTGGGGTTAGGGTTGGGGTTAGGGTCGGGGTTAGGATTGGGGTTAGGGTTGGGTTAAATTAGGGTTAGGGTTAGGGTTAGGGTTAGGTTAAGGTTAGGGTTAGTTTTGGTTTAGGGTTAGGGTTAGAGTTGGGTGAAGGTTAGGGTTGGGTTAGGGTTAGGGTTAGTGTTGGGTTAAGGTTAGGGTTAGTTTTGGTTTAGGGTTGGGGTTAGGGTTGATGTAAGGGTTAGGGTTGGGGTTAGGATTGGGGTTAGGGTTGGGTTAGGTTTAGGGTTAGGGTTAGTTTTGGTTTAGGGTTAGGGTTAGAGTTGGGTTAAGGTTAGGGTTAGTTTTGCTTTAGGGTTAGGGTTAGGGTTAGGGTTGGGTTAGGGTTGGGTTAAGGTTAGGGTTAGGGTTAGGATTGGGGTTAGGGTTGGGTTAGGTTTAGGGTTAATGTTGGTTTAGGGTTAGGGTTAAAAGTTAACGGTTAGGTTAGGGTTAGGGTTAGGGTTAGGGTTAGGGTTGGGTGAGGGTTAGGGTTGGGTTAGGGTTAGGGTTTGGGTTAAGGTTGGGTTAGGGTTAGAGTTAGGGTTGGGTTAGGGTTAGGGTTGGGTTGGGGTTAGGGTCGGGGTTGGGGTTAGGGTTGGGGTTAGGGTTGGGGTTGGGTTAGGGTTAGGGTTGGGGTTGGGTTAGGGTTAGGGTTAGGGTTAGGGTTAGTGTTGGGTTAAGGTTAGGGTTAGTTCTGGTTTAGGGTTGGGGTTAGGGTTGGGTTAAGGTTAGGGTTGGGTTAGGGTTAGGGTTAGGGTTAGGGTTAGTGTTGGGTTAAGGTTAGGGTTAGTTCTGGTTTAGGGTTAGGGTTAGGGTTGGGGTTAGGATTGGGGTTAGGGTTGGGTTAGGTTTAGGGTTAGGGGTTAGGGTTTGGGGTTAGGGTTAGGGTTAGGGTTAGTGTTGGGTTAAGGTTGGGGTTAGTTTTGGTTTAGGGTTAGGATTAGGGTTCGGTTAGGGTTAGGGTTAGGGTGGGGTTAGGGTTAGGGTTAGGGTTGGGTTAAGGTTAGGGTTAGGGTTGGCGTTGGGGTTAGGGTTGGGGTTGTGGTTAGGGTTGGGGTTAGGGTTAGGGTTAGGTTTGGGGTTAGGGTTAGGTTTGGGGTTAGGGTTAGGTTTAGGGTTACGGTTGGGGTTAGGGTTAGGGTTGGGGTTAGGGTTAGGGTTAGGGTTGGGGTTAGGATTGGGGTTAGGGTTGGGTTAAGTTTAGGGTTAGGGTTGGGTTAGGTTTAGGGTTAGGGGTTAGGGTTTGGGGTTAGGGTTGGGTTAGAGGTAAGGTTAGTGGTTCAGGTAACCCCTGTCCTAGTCCGGCTGTTTTTTGTGACTTTGATTTTTGTCTGTACATACATAGAAATGTTGAACATATTCATGTTTGGTCTCTCTTTCTTCTCATGTAGAGGTAGTTATTGTTTCACTATAACCTACTTCATTGACATATTGGGCAAAAATATACAATCAGATTTGAATTCAAAATAAAATTTTATTTATTGCAATACAAACCACAAAAATGCTCAGTCAACCGTTTTGGAACTTATAAAAACCACCTCCCCCATGCCCTCTGTGGGGGGAGGATATCTGTATGCGCACACATGAAAATAACATTGAAAAATATTTGATTGTTCACGTTATTGTTCATATGTACCTGATGGATGGTCAACTCAAAAAGCTCCTCTTCTCTTATCAGTTTTATTTTCAGAGCGCTAAATCACATCAGCAGACATTAAAAGCACTTCAACAGAGAAACCCAACAGGACCCAACTAAACAGAAAAGGAACAGGGAAAGAAAAGGAGAGCAGAGATTTCCTGTTGAGGCTCCACAAAAAGAAAACACTTCCGTCCACTTCCTCCTGGTCAGACTTCCCTGACAACAACACTCACGGACCAGCCGACGTTCTGTCAGACCGACCCGCTGTGACCTGGTTCTGGGTGGAGGCGGGTCCTGTTCCTGGTTCCTCCGAAGGTTCCTGAACGCTGAAGCAAGATGTTTGACTCAAAAATGCTGTCATAGAAATTCTTTAGTGATGAGCTGCAGCTGACGGGTCGATGATGTCAGAGAACAGAACCAAAGTGACCCACAGGTGACGCCAGGTGATTCAGAGACAGGAAGTGGTTTCAGAATGAAACCACAGAACAAAAGGGGGGAGGGAAACTTTGCCTGAAGCTGAATGGAGGCGCTTCAGGAATGTGTCCACTAACCTGAAGCTGAACCTGGACCTGTAGGAACGTGCCTTCCATTCCTGCCATCTGATTGGTCCTGAGGAGTCACATGATGAGCCCCACCAGAGGGATGCTGCGTCACACAGGAACACAGATGACACACACACACACACACACACACACTTGTCAGATATTCATGCTGAACACCTACCCAGAGTCCTGTCCCATAAAGCTGGATTAACCTAGTCAGGCTTCCTCTTCCTTATCTGGCTTCACTTACCCAGACATCCACCCTCCAGATTTCCGGTTCCATAAAGCCGGCTATCAACTCACTAATTCAATCCAGACTTGTCCACTCTAGATCTGTGCACGCTCACATAAAAAGGGCGGAGTTTGCTGCATGCGACCAATCACAAACATGCAACAAACCGGCCCGAGACGCATATTTCACAACGGAGGAGCAAACAATAATAATTAATAAATACGATCAATACAAATCAATAATCCAGGCAATCAGCAACACAGCTGCAGCTGCCAAACGGAGCAAGGATCTCTGGGAAAACATGGCCGACTGCGTCAATGAGGAAGTTAGTGCCATTATAATATTACTGCCCCACTATGACTGCACTTGTGTGTCTGACTACAGTAACATGTGTGTGTTCATACATGTGTGTGTGAACCACATGTTTGGTTATGACATGTGATCGTAGCCCCGTGACTTTATGAACAGCTCTACGTACTGTGTTCTTCACAGGTTTTCAGCATCGCCAACACAATACATTAAAGTACCTATCAATCAATCAATCAATCAATCAATCCATGATTTACTGAAACAAATCACTGATCAATGACATTCTATCTGTGTCTTGCTTGTAACCCGTCCAACGAGGGATTTCAGGACATCATAATAATTACCAACATCACTCAGAAATATATGAACTGTCTCAAAGACCCTCAGGTCAATGCACACTGTGTGGGGCTGTCAGCGCGGGGTTGGGGTGCGTTCCATTCCTGATGTGAGGCTCCAGCAGCTGACAGATGTAATGTAACCCCCC
>NC_090796.1:17815000-17822500 GCF_040054535.1 Antennarius striatus | reverse complement strand
AAGAAGTGACAGGTTCAGTGTGAAATGCATCCTGGGAGTTGTGGTTCACTTTGTTCTGATGCTCCAATCAGCTGATCGTCATTGATCGGATTGGATCGGGTATCAGCTGAAGTAATCTATTACAGCTGACAACACCGAGGATGGAGGTTGTGTTCAACAGACGCCGCTGCTCCTCTCATCCAAACTATTATGGGATGGATTCTGATCCACCATCCCCTCAGGATGACCTTTGGTGACCTCTGTCCAGCTGGAACCAGACGGACGTGGCGCTGAGAGATGGGCTCGGGTTCAAACGACCTGCTGATGTCAGCGTTTCCCTCCACGGCGGATCAAGTGAAGGGTTCGGCGTCTGTGTGTGTGTGTGTGTGTGTGTGTGTGTGTGTGTGTGTGTGTGTCATGGGTCTGGCTTCATTATCCTGCTGGGTGTTGGTTCTGGACCTCAGCTTCCGGATCAGGTCTCTTATTGGCTGCTGGTCCTGGTTCAGCTGAACCAGCTGCTGACAGGCAGGTGAGGGGATCTGTTTGTTCCTACGGGATTGTGGGTCGGTGATGAGTCGGATCCCCAGACAAAGCTAAGAATGAAGCTCGAGTCTGAGTAAGCAGCACGGATCTAACCCTAACCAACCTAACCCTAACCTTACCTAACCTAACCTAGCCTAACCCTAACCTAACCCTTACCTAAACTAACGTAACCCTAACCTAACCCTAACCTTACCTTACCTAGCCTAACCTTACCTAGCCTAACCCTAACCTAACCTAGCCTAACCCAACCCTAACTTACCTAACCTGACCCTAACCTAACTTAGCCTAACCCTCACCTAAGCTAACCTAACCCTAACCTAACCCAACCCTAACTTACCTAACCTAACCCTAACCTAACCCAACCCTAATTTACCTAACCCTAACCTTACCTAACCCTTACCTAAGCTAACATAACCCTAACCCTAACCTTACTTTACCTAGCCTAACCCTAACCTAACCTAACCCTAACCTAACCCAACCCTAACTTACCTAACCTAACCCTAACCTTACCTAACCTAGCCTAACCCTAACCTTACCCTTACCTAAACTAACATAACCCTAACCTAACCCTAACCTTACCTAGCCTAACCTTACCTAGCCTAACCCTAACCTAACCCTAACCTAACTTAGCCTAACCTTCACCTAAGCTAACCTAACCCTAACCTAACCCAACCCTAACTTACCTAACCTAACCCTAACCCAACCCTAACCCTAACCCAACCCTAACCTAACCTTAACTTAACCTAACCCTAACCTAACCTTAACTTAACCTAACCCTTACCTAACCCAACCCTAACCTAACCCAACCCTTACCTAACCCTAACTTACCTAACCTAACCCTAACCTAACCTAACCCAACCATAATTTACCTAACCCTAACCTTACCTAACCTAACCCTAACCTAACTTAGCCTAACCCTCACCTAAGCTAACCTAACCCTAACCTAACCTAACTTAACCCAACCCCAACTTACCTAAACTAACCCTTACCTAACCCTAACCTAACCCTTACCTAACCCTAACCTAACCCTAACCTAACTTAGCCTAACTCTAACTCTAACCTAACCCTTACCTAACCCTAACCTAACCCTAACCTAACCCTAACCTAACCCTTACCTAACCCTAACCTAACCCTAACCCTAACCCTAACCCTTACCTAACCCTAACCTAACCTAACCCTTACCTAACCCTAACCTAACCCTAACCTAACCCTTACCTAACCCTAACCCTAACCCTTACCTAACCCTAACCTAACCCTTACCTAACCCTAACCTAACCCTAACCTAACCCTAACCTAACCCTTACCTAACCCTAACCTAACCCTAACCCTTACCTAACCCTTACCTAACCCTAACCTAACCCTAACCCTTACCTAACCCTAACCTAACCTAACCCTTACCTAACCCTAACCTAACCCTAACCTAACCCTAACCTAACCCTTACCTAACCCTAACCCTTACCTAGCCCTAACCTAACCCTTACCTAACCCTAACCTAACCCTTACCTAACCCTAACCTAACCCTAACCTAACCCTAACCTAACCCTTACCTAACCCTAACCCTAACCTAACCCTAACCTAACCCTAACCTAACCCTAACCTAACCCTAACCTAACCCTAACCTAACCCTAACCTAACCCTAACCTAACCCTAACCTAACCCTTACCTAACCCTAACCTAACCCTTACCTAACCCTAACCCTAACCTAACCCTAACCTAACCCTAACCTAACCCTTACCTAACCCTAACCCTAACCCTAACCTAACCCTAACCTAACCCTTACCTAACCCTAACCCTAACCCTAACCTAACCCTAACCTAACCCTTACCTAACCCTAACCCTAACCTAACCCTAACCTAACCCTTACCTAACCCTAACCCTAACCCAACCCTAACCTAAACCCTAACCCTAACCCTTACTTAACCCTTACCTAACCCTAACCTAACCCTTACCTAACCCTAACCTAACCCTAACCCCCACAGGGCCAGAACCCAGCCTCAGAACAGCCCTGAGGTCACCACCACAGCGGGGGCTAGGGGGCTAGCAATCAGGGCGGAGCCTGTCCCACCTGTCAGGTGGCTACCTTAGCAGCACCCCATGCGTGTTAGCCTAGCTGGTGGACATAGCGTAGTAGCGTAACAGTGAGCAGCTAGCATCAGCAGGAGCACGTCAGCCTTCTGAGGAATGCAATGAATGATGGGAGAATGGAGGCCGGCACCAGCAGCCGTCTGATTGGCTGCTGCCCTTAAGGCCTGCCCTATAAGGTATCAAGAGAGAGAGTGGGGGGAGGAGAGAGGGAGGAGGGATGGATGCAGGAGGACGGGGGCAGCAGGAGGAGGCCAGGCCATGTTTGGGATGGAGGGATGGATGGAGGGATGGATGGAGGAGGAGGAGGGTTGATAAACCCCTCGCAGCTCCCCGACTCGCACTTCTGTCCTCCCCCCTCACGTCCCAGCAGGCCCTGCTCCGCCACGGTAAGACCTCACCTCCTCACCTCCTCCTCACCTCCTCGCTTTTTCTTCACCTCTCCATCTGGTCATCTTTGTCTCTTCTCCTGAATCATGTCACCTTGTTTCCTCCTCCTCAGTATTTCTTCACCTCCTTCTTTCTCAGTAACTTTCCAGCCTCCTCCTCCTCCTCCTCCTCCTTGTCCGTTTGGAGCGATCTGCTGATGGTGTCACCCCCCGACCCCTGACCTCTACAGCAGCGTGTGATGTGCTGCTGTGACTCTGGTGTTTGCCTCACAGCTGACTCGTGTTTGACTCCTCGCTGTCTGAGGCAGAACTTTAGTTTTATGCCCTGAGTGTCGCCTGACAGGCTCAGAGCGCCACTCGCCTTCAGCGAGGTCTTCATCAGCTTCCTGTCTGATAAACGCCTGGACTGAACCTCTGCTGATCCGTACACATTGATTACATATTGATTAGGCGCTGTTCTATCATCCATACTGACCTGGAAGCTGATAGACCTTCAGCCAGCAGGGGGCGCTGACACCCACAGAGCATCATGTGTTCACGCCCCCCCCCCCCCCCACTGGACTCTGGGCTTCAGGTTGTTACCCCCCAACGTCTGAGAGGAGCCTGAAGAAGAGGCTGGAGTCACAACCCAGACCTCTTCTTCAGGGGTCAGGGGTCAGGAACCTGTAGAGAAGAGGGAGAAGATCTGTTCTGGACCAGATCAGCTAAACCAGTCTCTTCAGGTGTTTAAACTAGTCTCTTCTTCAGGTGTTTAAACTAGTCTCTTCAGGTGTTTAAACTAGTCTCTTCTTCAGGTGTTTAAACTAGTCTCTTCTTCAGGTGTTTAAACTAGTCTCTTGTCCAGGTGTTTAATCTAGTCTCTTGTCCAGGTGTTTAAACTAGTCTCTTCTTCAGGTGTTTAAACTAGTCTCTTGTCCAGGTGTTTAAACTAGTCTCTTCTTCAGGTGTTTAAACTAGTCTCTTGTCCAGGTGTTTAAACTAGTCTCTTGTCCAGGTGTTTAAACTAGTCTCTTGTCCAGGTGTTTAAACTAGTCTCTTCAGGTGTTTAAACCAGTCTCTTCAGGTGTTTAAACTAGTCTCTTCTTCAGGTGTTTAAACTAGTCTCTTGTCCAGGTGTTTAAACTAGTCTCTACTTCAGGTGTTTAAACTAGTCTCTACTTCAGGTGTTTAAACTAGTCTCTACTTCAGGTGTTTAAACTAGTCTCTTCTTCAGGTGTTTAAACTAGTCTCTTGTCCAGGTGTTTAAACTAGTCTCTTCAGGTGTTTAAACTAGTCTCTTCAGGTATTTAAACTAGTCTCTTCTTCAGGTGTTTAAACTAGTCTCTTCAGGTGTTTAAACTAGTCTCTTCTTCAGGTGTTTAAAGTAGTCTCTTGTCCAGGTGTTTAAACTAGTCTCTTCAGGTGTTTAAACTAGTCTCTTGTCCAGGTGTTTTAGGGTTAGGGTACAGAACGAGGGAACAGAGGAAGAGGAGGGATGAAGGAGATGAAGGAGGGATGATTCTGTCCTTCACTGGAAACAGAGTCTGGTCCTAAATGGACTTTAGTGGTGCCGTCAGACAGAACTGAGGGCAGACTGGACCCACACGCTCCTGCTGGCAGATCCATCCCATAAATATTTGATTCTCACATTAATGACTAAATAAGGGCTGAGCGAGGGGCGAGCGAGCAGCGGAGCGCTGGAGAGAGAGAGCATACCAAAGTCAGGCAGGACGCAGACTCATGCCCTAATTAGGAATTTTTCCCAGAGTGCTTTGTTGTTCATTCAGTGAGGCTGTGTGTGTGTGTGTGTGTGTGTGTGTGTGTGTGTGTGTGTGTGTGTGTGTGTGTGTGTGTGTGTGTGTGTGTGTGTGTGTGTGTGTCACTGCTGTCATGTCAAAGTTCCAACTTTGGTGATTTGTGCTGTGATGAGAGACGCTGCAGAAGCATTGTGGGTAATGAAGTTTTATCGTTAACAACTTCTACGTTGCTGATTATAATTTATATTTACTTTCATCTTGTTTTATTTCCTATCATTAAGTCCTGATATTAAATTAAATTATTGAATAGAAGTCATCTGTTCCAATCAATAACCGATACCCCCCCACAGAGTGACGGTGTGTCGTAGTGTCGTTCGCCCACAGCGCCCCCTGCAGTCATGTGTGACGATGAGGAGAGCACCGCTCTGGTGTGTGATAACGGCTCCGGTCTGTGTAAGGCCGGCTTCGCCGGAGACGACGCCCCCCGGGCCGTCTTCCCCTCCATCGTGGGCCGGCCCCGGCACCAGGTGACACCCCATTGGTCCACGCACTAACGCTACCGCTAACACACCGCAGCTACACGCAGTAGAGTAACAGGGTCCGCCCCCTGGTGGGTGGAACAGACACGCCCCCACCAGTGATTATTGTTCTGGGAATCACACCTGAGCCGACGCTAACAAGCTAATCCAGCTAATCCAGCTAATCCAGCTAATCCAGCTAATCCAGATAATCCAGCTAGCAGCAGCAAATATGAAATAATACACAGATTGTTTCATTGATCATTTTACCGATTGATAGATCGATTGTTTTAATGACACCTGGTCTGACACCTGCCCCCCGGCTGCCTGCAGGGCGTGATGGTGGGGATGGGGCAGAAGGACAGCTACGTGGGGGACGAGGCTCAGAGCAAACGAGGGATCCTGACCCTGAAGTACCCCATCGAGCACGGCATCATCACCAACTGGGACGACATGGAGAAGGTGGACACACACACACACACAAACACACACACACACACACACACACACACACACACACACACACACACAGACACAGACACAGACACAGACACAGACACAGACACACACACACACACACACACACACACACACACACAGACACAGACACACACACACACACACACACACACACACACACACACACACACACACAGACACAGACACACACACACACACACACACACACACACAGACACACACACACACACACACACACACACACACACCTGTGTCCTGGTCTACCTGTTGTGTTGCCCTGACGACGGTGCTGTGCTCTGATTGGTCAGATCTGGCACCACTCGTTCTACAACGAGCTGCGGGTGGCCCCAGAGGAACACCCCACCCTCCTGACGGAGGCGCCGCTCAACCCCAAGGCCAACCGGGAAAAGATGACACAGGTGGGGCGGGGCGGCGGCAGGGGCTGCGGGGCGGGGCGTAGGCCGACAGGTGACCAATCAGCTGCTCTCCCTCCAGATCATGTTTGAGACCTTTAACGTTCCTGCCATGTACGTGGCCATCCAGGCCGTCCTGTCGCTCTACGCCTCCGGACGCACCACAGGTACCTGTCTGTCTGTTACCTGTCTGTCTGACACCTGTCTGTCTGTTACCTGTCTGTCTGACACCTGTCTGTCTGACACCTGTCTGTCTGTTACCTGTCTGTCTGTTACCTGTCTGTCTGACACCTGTCTGTCTGTTACCTGTCTGTCTGTTACCTGTCTGTTACCTGTCTGTCTGTTACCTGTCTGTCTGACACCTGTCTGTCTGTTACCTGTCTGTTACCTGTCTGTTACCTGTCTGTTGCCTGTCTGTCTGTTACCTGTCTGTTACCTGTCTGTCTGACACCTGTCTGTCTGACACCTGTGTCTGTTACCCGTCTGTCTGTTACCTGTCTGTCTGACACCTGTCTGTCTGACACCTGTCTGTCTGACACCTGTGTCTGTTACCCGTCTGTCTGACACCTGTCTGTCTGACACCTGTCTGTCTGACACCTGTCTGTCTGACACCTGTCTGTCTGTTACCTGTCTGTCTGACACCTGTCTGTCTGTTACCTGTCTGTCTGTTACCTGTCTGTCTGACACCTGTCTGTCTGTTACCTGTCTGTCTGTTACCTGTCTGTCTGTTACCTGTCTGTCTGTTACCTGTCTGTTACCTGTCTGTCTGTTACCTGTCTGTCTGACACCTGTCTGTCTGTTACCTGTCTGTTACCTGTCTGTCTGTTACCTGTCTGTTGCCTGTCTGTCTGTTACCTGTCTGTTACCTGTCTGTCTGACACCTGTCTGTCTGACACCTGTGTCTGTTACCCGTCTGTCTGTTACCTGTCTGTCTGACACCTGTCTGTCTGACACCTGTCGGTCTGACACCTGTGTCTGTTACCCGTCTGTCTGACACTTGTCTGTCTGACACCTGTCTGTCTGACACCTGTCTGTCTGACACCTGTCTGTCTGTTACCTGTCTGTCTGACACCTGTCTGTCTGTTACCTGTCTGTCTGTTACGTGTCTGTCTGACACCTGTCTGTCTGTTACCTGTCTGTCTGTTACCTGTCTGTCTGTTACCTGTCTGTCTGTTACCTGTCTGTTACCTGTCTGTCTGTTACCTGTCTGTCTGACACCTGTCTGTCTGTTACCTGTCTGTTACCTGTCTGTCTGTTACCTGTCTGTTGCCTGTCTGTCTGTTACCTGTCTGTTACCTGTCTGTCTGACACCTGTCTGTCTGACACCTGTGTCTGTTACCCGTCTGTCTGTTACCTGTCT
>NC_090796.1:17800000-17810000 GCF_040054535.1 Antennarius striatus | reverse complement strand
ACACCTGAGAGAGAGAAGAGCAGATGAAGCTAATGCTAAAGGAGCTAATGCTAAAGCAGCATCCCAGCATGCATCAGGGGATGAACAGCCGTGAGGCATTCAGGGGGTGTGGGACATTCAGCTGCTTACGCTGAACAGAGGGGGGTCCCTGGAGTGAGGATGGAACCCCTTCAGGCTGCAGCCAGACACCTCCGCCATGCCCCGCCCCGTCAGCTGGAACACACCAGTGCTGACACACACACACACACACACACACACACACACACACACCTGAGTCAACGCCATCACAGGTGCGGCCTAAGAATGCTGGGTAATGCGGTGTGAACCTACTCCTTGTGCCGGGGGGCGCAGACGATGGCGATGGCCTCCGGCAGCATCAGCTGGTAGGAACAGTGTGTGTGGAGGTCAACGCTGGACAGGAAGGCCGTCTGCGTGGGGTGGGTCTGCAACACAGGTCAGAGGTCAGGGGTCTGCCACACAGGTCAGAGGTCAGGGGTCAGAGTGTGTGTGTGTGTTACGTGGATCCATCCCAGCGTGAGCAGCTGCTGCTGGTCCTGGTGTGTGAACAGCTCCTCCTCGTTCTCGGTGTGACAGAAGTCGGGTCCCGCCGTCTGCTTGGGGACGAGGACGTGTGTGAGCAGCAGCTCGTCGTGCGTCTGGGGGCGGAGACAGAGAGGGGGCGGGGTCCGGATCAGGGTCAGGGTTAGCCCTGACCCTGACCCCGCCCCCACCTACCAGCCGTCCACACAGGACGCCACACGTCTCAATGCCTCTGGAGCTGTTGGCGGCGGCCAGCAGGAGGAAGCGGCGCGTCAGGTCAGTGGGGATCACCACCCGCCTCAGGCCCTCCACCCGCCTCAGGCCCTCCACCTGCTGGGCTGAGGAAACAAACACCCCCCCGTCAGCACACAGCGGTGTGGGCGTGCACCAGCAGCTGGTGTGACGAAGCTGCTGTGGCTCCGTGTAAAAGAACTGAACAAGACACAAAAGACACTGCGTGTCCCAGACGGCGGTGCACGGACGACCAACGGTCATCGTGAGGGGTGTGGGGGGGTACCCCCCGAAAATGGGGTTGTTTTCCTGCATTGAGGACAACATCTTGTGTTCAGTTTCCCTCCAAAAACCCCCTAAAGCCAGCAGCTGGAGCTGAACTCTCTTTATTTCTGTCCTACTTGATGCAGGAATGAATGTGAGATTCAACCATTGAAAACTTCATTCACTCTGAAGATACAGTCAGACTAAATATTACTCAGTGTTTACTGGTAGTTTACTGAGACTAGAAGACATTTAACTCTGACCACCACCAACACCATTGGTATGACAGAGTTTAGTTTAGATTATTTATTTAATTCAATAACATGATTTTTCATTTCAATTTAAAAAGACATAAAACATCAAGCGAGGTGAAAACACATTTACATCATCGCTGGTTATTCCTGCTGGTCAGAGGGAACAAAAGTCTAAGACTACTAACAAGTATTGATAATATCTTTCATTGACCTTCTGATCGGTCTGTCTCCACTCCCCCCCCCCTCAGCATTCACCATTTGTTTATTAATGAGGACTTTAACACAAACTCTACTAGAAACACTGGATTCTTTTGATCGATGGTCCTCTCCTTGTCTTACACCAATTCACGGGTTCAGCTTGGAAAAAACAATATTTTGTTTTTCATTGGACGAGAGGTCATGACCCCAGTGCATATTTAATCATCGGGAGCGTTCGGGTCACTTCGACTAAATTCCGTCAGCATGCGCGCTGACGAAGAAGACGACAAAGAAGAGCGAGAGAAAAAGTTTTCTCTCGGGGATTTCACAAGTCCAACAAAGTTTGAACCTTTTTTTCCTAAAAATAAGAACGCGGCTGTGGCTTCACCGGCTAGAGACCACAGCCGCGTGGAATTTACACGCCTATGGCGACGTGGACAATGGCTACAGCAAGCCCAGTGTGTGTGTGTGTGTGTGTGTGTGTGTGTGTGTGTGGAGACTCACTGCAGACACCAGCCAGCTTGGCTGCTGATTGGCTGACAGGACCTGGTGGTTGGTGCCTGGTAGGGAACACCCCCTGCGGCAGGACGCCATCTCTGATTGGCTGGCGTGACAGACAGGATCCATCCGTCACCTCAGGCACTTTGGCCCCGCCCTGTAGAATAAAGAAGAACTACAAATACCCACAATGCTACAGTACCAATACTAAAATACTAACACTACAGTACCCACAATACTATAATACCCACAATGCTACAGTACCTAGAATACTGCAATACTAATACTGCAACACGCACAATTCTACAGCAGTACCTACAATACTACAATACCTACAATGCTACTGGTATTACCTGTTGCCCCGCCTTCTCTGCTCTCCTATTGGCCAGCTCCTGCCGCCTCAGCTGGTCCTCGAAGTAGCGGAACTGTTCAGACTCGATCTGCATCCGCCGCAGGGCGGAGACTCGCTGGCGCTCCTCCTCCAGTAGGAGGAGCCTCCTGTCTTCATCCAATAGGGAGAGATGCTGCAGCTGCTCGCCACACCCATCCACCGCCTGGCTCTGAGGAAACAGGAGGTCACATGATGCTGGTGAAGGCCCGCTAGCAGCTGCACCATGCGCTGGGGGGCGGGGCCAGGGGCGGGGCGGGGCCCACCTGGAGGCGCAGGTACTCGGCGTGCTCCCTGCTGTACTTCTCCTGCAGACGCTTCTTCAGCTCGTCCTTCCGGGGGAACGCCACTTCCTGTAGCTCCTGCAGAGGGGGGGTGTTAGCGCGAGCAGGATGCTAACGTTAGCTTAGCTCAGGGCGCGTCACCTTCATGATGAGGCATTTCTCGGCGGCGCTGCAGTGGGGGTAGTCCCTGTGGGCCGGCAGCTTCTCCACGAACAGCCTGGAAACAAACGCCATCCGTCAGCCTGACGTCACCTGACCTGTGACATCACCAGGGGGCGGGGCCGCGCCTCACGTGATGAACTTGGTGTAGAGGACGTAAGCGTTCTCCAGGCTGCCCTCCTGCAGGTACACCGCCGCCATCCGCTCCATCTCCACGCCGGAGCGGAAGTAGCGCCGCGGCTCGATGTCCTCGTTGATCTCCACGCTGCTACCCAGCTTCCCCAGCGCACGTACACGCTCCGCCGCCGCCAGCGACACGTCCGTGTAGTCCGGCTCCGCCGCCAGCTTCTTCTGCACCGCCACCAGCACACGCCCAGTCAGGTTAGGGTTAGGTTTAAGGTTAGGGTTAGGTTTAAGATTAGGTTTAAGGTTAGGTTTAAGGTTAGGGTTAGGTTTAAGGTTAGGGTTAGGTTTAAGATTAGGTTTAAGGTTAGGTTTAAGGTTAGGGTTAGGTTTAAGATTAGGTTTAAGGTTAGGGTTAGGTTTAAGGTTAGGGTTAGGTTTAAGATTAGGTTTAAGGTTAGGTTTAAGGTTAGGGTTAGGTTTAAGATTAGGTTTAAGGTTAGGGTTAGGTTTAAGGTTAGGGTTAGGTTTAAGATTAGGTTTAAGGTTAGGTTTAAGGTTAGGGTTAGGTTTAAGGTTAGGGTTAGGTTTAAGGTTAGGGTTAGGTTTAAGGTTAGGGTTAGGTTTAAGATTAGGTTTAAGGTTAGGGTTAGGTTTAAGGTTGGGATTAGGTTAGGGTTACATTGAGGATGTTTCTTCTCTCAGCTGTAATCTGCTAATAGTTAGCATATCTTAGCATAAAGGCTGAAATAGCTGGAGTTCAGTGGCAGGTTTCTGATTGGCTCCTCGACATCTGTAGCGCCTCCATATGGAGCCAATCACGTTCAAGTGTATGACCAGTCACATGACTCCATTCGGGGCGGCAGTGGCTCAGCGGTAGACCAATCGTCTTGAAGACAGGATCGCCCAGCCATCGGGGGTTTGAATCCCGCTCCCGCCAGAAGATCCTCCGGAGTGTGAGCTGACGGTGGGAGGCGTCGGCTCACCTCCCAGCCACTGCCGGAGGCGCCCTTGAGCAAGGCGCCGTCCCCCCTACAAGATGCTCATTGGGGGGCGACCCTCGTGCGCGACCCGTCACTCCGCCTCCCTTGTACTCTGTATGTCCTCTCTGTACTAATTGCATGCCTACACGCCCCTAGTGTGTGTGTGTTCAGGGGCCGGTAACCTCTAACCCCTGTGTGTGTAATTAACACATATGTACATGTGTGAAAAGAATTTCCCCAAGAGGGACAATTAAAGTACTGGTTATTATTATTATTATTATTATTCCAATCAACAGTCCATCACAATGTCTCCACACACACACACACACACACACACACACACACACACACACACACACACACACACACACACAGGTCACTCACCAGCATGTTTAGACTGAAGCCTTGTTCCATCATGTGTGTGTGTGATTGTGTGTGTGTCACAGGCCGTTCTCATCCCGCAGCCGCCTCGTCCCTCTGCTGCTTCCCATGATGCTTCACTGCTGGACACAGACGGAGTAGGTTTGGGTGAATCGTTCATTTAACTCCTGCATGGAGTTAAACACCAACCACGATCAGCCAATCACAGCGGCCGCTCTGAGAGCGTTATTACTGCCCGTCCTTCAGTTTGGTCCCTGGTTACCATGACGACCGGTGAGTCTCTGGTGAGTCATGACACAACAGAGAGAAACATGCCTCCCACTCTCATCTGCTACCGGCGTCCTGCCGGAACGATCACCTGATGTCAATCAATAACAGCCAATCAGAGGCGTCGTCCCCGTTTGACCCCAACGAACATCTGACCCCCAACGGATCAAGGTGACCCTCCAGTCCACCAGGGGGCGCTGCAGCCTGCTAGCAAACAACAGGCACCAGAAAAGCAGAGCGGTGGCAAGATGTGGGTAATGGAGTTAGCATTAGCTACGGCTAGCAGAAACAATAGAGTTAGCTACGACTAGCAGAGAGACAATAGAGTTGGCGTTAGCTGTAACATGGTGACAGTTGTATTACCGTTAGCATTAGCTGTAACATGGTGAGAGTGGTATTAACGTTAGCATTAGCTGTAACATGGTGAGAGTGGTATTAACGTTAGCATTAGCTGTAACATGGTGAGAGTGGTATTAACGTTAGCATTAGCTGTAACATGGTGACAGTGGTATTAACGTTAGCTGTAACATGGTGACAGTGGCATTAGCGTTAGCATTAGCTCTAACATGGTGACAGTGGTATTAGCATTAGCTCTAACATGGTGACAGTGGCATTAGCATTAGCTGTAACATGGTGAGAGTAGTATTAACGTTAGCTGTAACATGGTGACAGTGGCATTAGCGTTAGCTGTAACATGGTGACAGTGGTATTAGTGTTAGCATTAGCTGCAACATGGTGACAGTGGTATTAGTGTTAGCATTAGCTGCAACATGGTGACAGTGGTATTAGCGTTAGCTGTAATTTGGTGACAGTGGCATTAGCGTTAGCATTAGATCTAACATGTGACAGTGGTATTAGCATTAGCTCTAACATGGTGACAGTGGCATTAGCGTTAGCATGAGCTTTAACATAGAGACAGTGGTATTAGCATTAGCTGTAACATGGTGACAGTGGCATTAGCGTTAGCATTAGCTGTAACATGGTGACAGTGGCATTAGCGTTAGCATTAGCTGTAACATGGTGACAGTGGCATTAGCGTTAGCATTACCTGTAACATGGTGACAGTGGCATTAGCGTTAGCATTAGCTGTAACATGGTGACAGTGGCATTAGCGTTAGCATTAGTTGTAACATGGTGACAGTGGCATTAGCGTTAGCACTACCTGTAACATGGTGACAGTGGCATTAGCGTTAGCATTAGCTGTAACATGGTGACAGTGGCATTAGCGTTAGCATTAGCTGTAACATGGTGACAGTGGCATTAGCGTTAGCATTAGCTGTAACATGGTGACAGTGGCATTAGCGTTAGCATTAGCTGTAACATGGTGACAGTGGCATTAGCATTAGCATTAGCTGTAACATGGTGACAGTGGCATTAGCGTTAGCATTAGCTGTAACATGGTGACAGTGGCATTAGCGTTACACCTTACACACCGTAAATTAAATAAACGTTAGCTGTTGGTCGTATTCGTGGCGTCTGGTGAAATGACTGATTGATGAAGCCGTTCACTGATTGGCTGTGACACCTGCAGCCCATCACATGTGGGCGTGTCCACACCTTCACTCAAATATCCTGCTCAGCCACATTCACTGCTCCGTTACCTTTGACCCCTTTCACACCATCAAGTGGAAACACAGCGGATCCCACATGGATCATGTGACCTGTCAGCACCGTCTGAGGAGCGGGGTCTGACCAGAAGTGGAACCAGATACTCAAAGACCGGGTTTAGGAGGACACAGCCCACTCAGGGTTGGCTGGGGTCACAGGGAGATCAGCTAGAGGTCAGCCCCGCCCTCAGGATCCAGAGGGCGGGGCTGGGACCGAACCCAAACCCCTGACAGAACTGGTTCTGGTTCTTGATGCAGATCCTCCCACTCAGGTCACCTGACAGGTGTGTTCACAGGTGAACCAGAACCAGTCAGGCTGAAACATCCCGCAACACCCCTGGGTTCAAACTGTTACCCCTGACCTATTGTCATAGGTCAAAGGTCAGACTTCAGACCCCCCCCCCCACACACTGGAACCGGAACCGGAGCCTTCATCATTAACGTTCAAGCGGAGACAACCTGCCCGAGTGACGTCACACAAGAAATCAGTTCCTGATCACTCGGTTCCGTTGGGACGCAAGAGACACCCGTTACACCCTGAACCGGACGGAACCGGATCGAACCCCCGGACCAGCCGCTGTCCTTACCGGCTCCCGCTGACGTCCACCACCTGTCGGCATCACGTGCAGCCCGGACGGACCGGTAACCCGGGTCACAGCCCGCCCGTTCACACCGGACGTGGACGCAGTCCCGGAAGTCCGCACGTACCGGTCCGGTACCGGTCCGGTGGGGTGGGGGGGTCGGAGGCGGATGAAGACGAACCGGAGCTCCGGCGGCTCCGAGCGGCGACAGAGGTGGAACTCAAAGATCGTCTCCGAAAGAGGATGACGGCCTCACGACTTCCGGTTTCAACGGGCTGCAATCTGCGCATGCGTTAATCTTGAAGAGTATAACAGATCTGACGTCTCACTCTGACGCCTTTTCTGGACACCGACCGATCAGAAGCTCAGACGTCTGACGCATATCTGTGGATGCTGTTAATGTGACGTCACGAGATGTGACGTCAGAACGCGAGCGTGTTTGATGTCAGGACTTCATCAGCTTCATCCTCTGGACTCAACTTCTGTTAAAAACAGGAAATATATTTTATTTTTTAGAAGGCAGAGTAAAATATGTTCAATTACAAACCTCTAGACTGTTCTGGTAAAGTTTGATTTCTATAAATGTAAATATAACAATCATTTTTATTTTTAGGATTCTTTGTGATAAATAAAAGTTAACAGAACAAAAACACGTCACACCTTTAAATACCTGAACCACCTATGGATTACCTGAATGGATTTGATGTTCTGTCACGTGACGTCCTATCATTTGTCAAGTGCTCATTCTATTCTTTGTTTAAGGTTTTGAACAAGCAGCCTCTTCCGGTTCTGCTGGTCGAACTGGTTTAACTGGTCTCTGGCTCCCCCTGTCGGACGCTGGTCGTCATGACAACCTTCACATGAGGAAGAGGAGAGGAAGATGGTAATTCTTTAAAGGTCGGCGTTATTTTCAGCATGTTGGGGGTGAGCCTAAAGAATTAACGATAAGTAAGTTGACCTTTGGCCTTAGCAGAATGCTAGCAGGATGCTAGCATGATGAGTAAAAAGAAGTAAAAAGCAGAAGCGCGTCCAGCCGAGGCCCGGTGCCTCAGACCTCCGGGAGTGAAAGAGGAAGTCACGTCTGAAATCAGGACGAGTCGATCGACCAATCAGACGTCCGACACACGAGGTAGAGCTGGATTTATTGATTCTCTCACATGTTCATTGATCACTGTTGAACGGTGATGATTATCGTATTAAAACTCAAAGTCAAATGATTGGTTCTAGTTCAGCTTTGAATAAATAAAGATTTAAATAAGATTTAATAGAAGAAGACAGTGATGTTGGGGGATTGGTTCCCCGTTTGGTTCTCTGTTGCTGAAACTTTAAAAAAAAATTGTATTTCAAATAAAGGTCACGTCCTGTTCGTCAGTTAGGAGTTATTACACCTAATTCTGTCACAATCACAATAATTGTTTTTTGGATTATTTGAAAATGAACTCAAGAAGAAAGACCTGCTGGAAACCAACACGGGAAAACTAACATCTGACCTGAAGAGCTGACGGCTGACAACGACCTACACACACACACACACACACACACACACACACACACACACACACACACACACACACACACACACACACACACACACACACACACACACGTAATTCTACTAATCATTAAAATAATTTAATGACTTCACATTGACAAAAGCTTTACTCTTATCATCAAAGAGTTTTAATTAACATCTTTGATAAAAAGTGTAATTAATTACTTAATTTCCGCCGCGCTGATAAAATAATGTACCTTAAACTTCACTAAATCTTTAGATCAGGTATAAACTAAATCACTGTAGTCTTACTTTGGAGGAGTGTTCTATTAAACATCTGGTCCTCAGGTGGTTTTATTTTGTAGAAGCGGAAGTGCCGCCGACAGGGGGCGTGGCTTCCGTGTCCAGGTGTGTTCGTCTGGCGGACATGGGGCTGGTGTACTCGGAGGTAAGAAGACAGAGTGTCTGGTTTCTGGCTGTAATCACTGAACTGTGATGTTTCCTCGTGTTTGTTTAATTATTTCTCTTCCGGTTTGCGTTCCTCGGTCGCACGTGAGGATCCGGTTCAGCGGCAAAGCTAACAGAACAAAGGAAAGAACAGGATTTCATGGTGACGTCAGCAGAATGACGTTTATCACATGTTCATGAACACATGTCCTTTAAACGACGTTCTGGCGTCACATGACCGTCCCTCACCTGCTGCTCACCTCTGATTGGCTGCTCAGGAGCTCCGTTTGTTTTTTTGCTTAGCTGCTGCTAGCTGCTGCTAGCTGCTGCTAGCTGCTGCTAGCTGCTGCTAGCTGCTGCTAGCTGCTGCTAGCTGCTGCTAGCTGCTGCTAGCTGCTGCTAGCTGCTGCTAGCTGCTGCTAGCTGCTGCTAGCTGCTGCTAGCTGCTGCTAGCTGCTGCTAGCTGCTGCTAGCTGCTGCTAGCTGCTGCTAGCTGCTGCTAGCTGCTGCTAGCTGCCTGCATCACCTGGTTGTGGGCCACGCCCAGATCCAGCTACATCAGTTTATTTAGTTACCTCCTGACACACACACACACACACACACACACACACACACACACACACACAGCTGACCCTCCTCCTCCTCCTCAGCCCGCCTGTCAGACGGCGTACAGCGGTGACGTCCGTCAGCTGTATCACTTCCTGAAAAAAGACCCCGCCCAGCTGAATGTGCAGGAGGAGCACACGGGGGACACTCCCCTAATCGCTGCGTGTCGCCGTGGCAACCTGAAGGTGGTGCGCTACCTGCTGGACAACGGGGCTGATGTCCACCTGACCAATAAGGTGCTTACGACCTCGATGTCATCATGTTGCTAACCTGTGCTAACACACCTGTGGTGCTAACATCTGTGCTAACACACCTGTGGTGCTAACACCTGTGCTAACACACCTGTCAGAAACAGAGGACGTGTCTCCACTACGCGTCCAGGAGGACCTTCTCCCTGCTGGACTACCTGATGATCTCCATCCTGATGCCCATCCTGCTGCTGGGCTACTTCCTGCTGGTGCGTTCGCTGACAGGTGTGTTCGCTGACAGGTGTGTTCGCTGACAGGTGTGTTCGCTGACAGGTGTGCTCCTGATGGTTTGTGTTTCAGCTACAGAAGCAGAGGCAGAACGTGAACCTGATGGAGGCGCTGCTGGACGCCGACGCGGACGTGGACGCCGTCGACTACGTGAGTGTGATGAGCCGCCGCCCGGCGTTAGCTTCATGCGAACATCAGCAAGCCGGAGGACTTCCTGGTGC
>NC_090796.1:17790000-17795000 GCF_040054535.1 Antennarius striatus | reverse complement strand
ATGAAGAACAGGTTCTCACACACGTCGCTCAGGCGCCGCTTCCCACACACGTGTTCAGCAAACCACTGGATCATGTAGCTCTGGGGCAGGAAGTCCCGCCTCCCGAACAGGTCCTGCAGGTGAGACGTCAGAGCGCCGCCTCAGCATCACACACACGGGTCGTACATGTCGGCATCTGACGGTGGCGTGTAGTGTGTGACGGTGGTGTGTAGCGTGTGACGGTGGCGTGTAGCATGTGACGGTGGCGTGTAGCGTGTGGCACGACGACTCACGTAGATCAGCGGGTCGGGCAGCAGGGACAGTTTGGTGAGGGGGCTCCCGGTGAACGACACGGTCGCCACGGGGGCCAAACCCACAAACAGCTTGATGCGACGCGCCAGCTCAGGGAGCCTGGAGAACGCTATGAATGCTGGGAAATCAGAGACAGAACACACACTGATTCTAGGCAGCTTTCAGGAGTGTGTGTGTGTGTGTGTGTGTGTTAATGTGTGTGTGTGTGTGTGTGTGTGTGTGTGTGTGTGTATGTCTGTGTGTTAATGTGTGTCTGTGTGTGTGTGTGTGTGTTAATGTGTGTGTGTGTGTGTTAATGTGTGTGTGTGTGTGTCTGTGTGTTAATGTGTGTCTGTGTGTGTGTGTGTGTGTTAATGTGTGTGTGTGTGTGTGTCTGTGTGTGTGTTTCTGTGTGTGTGTGTGTGTCTGTGTGTGTGTGTGTGTTAATGTGTGTGTGTGTGTGTGTGTGTATGTGTTAATGTGTGTGTGTGTGTGTTACTGTGTGTGTTACTGTGTGTTACTGTGTGTGTGTGTGTGTGTGTGTGTGTGTGTCTGTGTGTGTGTGTGTGTGTCTGTGTGTGTGTGTGTGTGTCTGTGTGTGTGTTAATGTGTGTCTGTGTGTGTGTGTGTTAATGTGTGTGTGTGTGTGTTACTGTGTGTGTTACTGTGTGTTACTGTGTGTGTGTGTGTGTGTCTGTGTTAATGTGTGTGTGTGTGTGTGTTACTGTGTTACTGTGTGTGTTACTGTGTGTGTGTGTGTGTGTGTTACTGTGTGTGTGTGTGTTACTGTGTGTGTGTGTTACTGTGTGTGTGTGTGTGTTACTGTGTGTGTGTGTTACTGTGTGTGTGTGTGTGTGTGTGTGCGTGTGTTACTGTGTGTGTGTGTGTGTGTTACTGTGTGTGTGTTACTGTGTTACTGTGTGTGTTACTGTGTGTGTGTGTGTGTTACTGTGTGTGTGTGTGTGTGTGTGTGTTACTGTGTGTGTGTGTGTTACTGTGTGTGTGTTACTGTGTGTGTTACTGTGTTACTGTGTGTGTTACTGTGTGTGTTACTGTGTTAATGTGTGTTACTGTGTTACTGTGTGTGTTACTGTGTTACTGTGTGTGTTACTGTGTGTTACTGTGTGTGTTACTGTGTTACTGTGTGTTACTGTGTTACTGTGTGTGTTACTGTGTGTGTTACTGTGTTACTGTGTGTTACTGTGTTACTGTGTGTGTTACTGTGTGTTACTGTGTGTGTTACTGTGTGTTACTGTGTGTGTTACTGTGTGTGTGTTACTGTGTGTGTTACTGTGTGTGTGTTACTGTGTGTTACTGTGTGTGTTACCCATGGTGGTGCCCTGGGAGTGTCCTATGTAGTGAATGTGTTCCTGACTCGTCTCCTTCAGGATGTGGTTCACGGCTGCTGGGAGGTCCTTCAGGGCCAGTTCATCAAAGCTACACACACACACACACACACACACACACACACACACACACCTGTCTCAGCTGTCCTCAGTCACCCCCCCCCCCCGACCCGGTGCAGTACCTGAAGGCCCAGAACTCCTGCTGGGCGGGGCTGAGGCTGCGGTGCCTCCTGGACCAGGTGTTGCCCCGGCTGTTGCCCAGCCATACGTCGAAGCCGGCGTCGGCCAGGAAGAACCCCAGGCTGGAGGCGGGGGGGTTGGTCACCCAGTTGGAGCCCGCCGCCAGGAGCCCGTGCTGCAGGAAGACGGCAGGCCGCCGCCCTACGGGACAAGAAGTGGTCAGGACGGGGGGACAGGAAGTGGTCAGGACGGGGGGACAGGAAGTGGTCAGGACGGGGGGACAGGAAGTGGTCAGGACGGGGGGACAGGAAGTGGGAGAGGGCGGGGCCTGCACTGACCAGGGGTGGGCTTGAGGCCGTGTGGGATCCTGATGACACTCAGGATGTAGCCGTCCTCTGTCACCACCTCGTGTTCCTCTGCAGGGTAACCCCACCGCCTGATGATCTCTGTCTGCACACACACACACACACACACACACACACACACACACACACACACACACACACACACACACACACACACACACACACACACACGTCCATGTGACTAAAGGAGGAAGACATCAAAAGGAAGCTGAAACATGTGAGCTGTGTGTCATCTGAGACGGGTCAGAACTGGATCCTGGACCGGATCCAGCTGCTCTGATCTGGATCCGGTTCCAGTCCAGCTGAGGGACCGAATCTAGAACACCAGACCTGGACCATCAGAGTGTCTCAAGCAGAACCAGGAAGAGTTCTGACTTCCTCCAGCTCACAGGACAGAAACAGGAAGTCGTTCTTGTCACCTGACCCGACGGCGGCTGTCACGTCTATCGTCGTGTTAGTTGTTGTGTTTGTTGTTGTTAGTTGTTGTGTTTGTTGTTGTTAGTTGTTGTGTTTGTTGTGTTTGTTGTTGTTAGTTGTTGTTGTTTGTTGTTGTTAGTTGTTGTGTTTGTTGTTGTTAGTTGTTGTGTTTGTTGTTGTTAGTTGTTGTGTTTGTTGTTGTTTGTTGTTGTGTTTGTTGTTGTTAGTTGTTGTGTTTGTTGTGTTTGTTGTTGTTAGTTGTTGTTGTTTGTTGTTGTTAGTTGTTGTGTTTGTTGTTGTTAGTTGTTGTGTTTGTTGTTGTTAGTTGTTGTGTTTGTTGTTGTTTGTTGTTGTTGTTTGTTGTTGTTGTATTGGTTGACATGTTGTTGGCATGTTTCTCTTCGTCACCTTTTGTTTTCTCTGTCTCTGATTTCCTGCTGCGTATTTGACCTTTGACCCCCCAATACTCTCTATGTTCTTCACTTTTGACCCCCCCCAGTACTCACTATGTTCATGTGCACTTCAGGGTCCAGCTCCTGCTGCCGTTCAAACGGGCGCCGACCGCCATCAGGGCGTCCAGCAAGGACGAGGCCGGACAGCATCAACACACACACGGCAACACGCAGCATCATCTGCAACACACACACACCTGGATGACATCATCACAAAGAGAGCCAGTGTGTGCAACACGGACTCTGATCAGCTGATTGGAGTCTGTCTGACTAACGGTTCAGCAGAGGTCAGCTGATGGAGTCACGTCTGGTCACGTGGGGTGCGGTGATGTGTTTACTGACCATCAGATAAAGTGACTGAGAGCGTTTTTAATCCGTGTCCTTTTTAACTCTTTCACGCCCTCAGTTCCGTTACTTCTCGTCTTTTCTGATATCTTTACTCGTTTTCGTCACGTGACCGTTCCTTTGAGGCCGTTTTCTTTTCTGTTTGATTACGTAATGACCCCAACACACGTGACCCTGAACGCAACCTCGAGTGCATTAAACGTTAAATCTTGTCGGTAAACCGGACAGAAAGCTGTTCACGTGTCAGTCACGAGCCTCGGTTTCCCTGACAACAAACAGGTAAAGTTCACGTGACCAGTCAGAAGGTTAAGCAGTTCATAACGCGTTCGTAACGCAGCTACAAGTAGTTCATAAGGCGTTATTAACGCTGTTCAATGCTCACCTGTCCGACTCCAACTCGAGCTCTGAATGCTCTCCGGCCGCCGAACACAACAGTATGGGAACACCGTGACGTCACACCCCTCACAGTGATTGGTTGAATACGAACAGCGGACCAATGACAACAGTTTCTGACCGGAAACGAGACCGGAACTATTTTACCGTTAAGAAACTTATATATCAACATCTATGTGTAGATTTATATTTATATCACCATACAAATGATAATTATCGATTACATTCCACCATTTCTGTGTTATATTTGTGAGTAACTTTTAACTCGAATCTGAATCGCCTTCAGAATAAAAGCACGATATATCACAGCAAAGAAATGTGAAACGACATTACTACACAATAAAGTCCTCGGTGTTCAAACAACATCTACTTCCTAAGAATTCTTTATATAGTGATCGGAATCACAACAATAATACACAAAATGCGGTTCTTTTTAATAGTTTATAAGGAAATAACTCGGAAGCGAATTTATTTTGGAGAATCTCAACCGGATATCGATTGCGACTTCCGTGTTTATCTTTTTCCGGGATAGTTTTTGTTGTCCAACACAGGTCACCTGCTTTACAACGTCCCTGCAGGAGCCGAACCTTTGAAAGCCGCTCACCGGTTCTTCCCGGGCTCCCCGTGGTTCCGGTTCCGGCTCGACATGTCCCGGGTTCTGATCGTCGGCGCGGGGCTGACCGGAAGTCTGTGCGCGTGCCTGCTGAGGAGGGAGCTGCAGAGCCGCGTGGAGCTGGTGGTCTGGGACAAGGCGCGGGGGTCAGGTGGGTCCGGCCCGCGTCACGACCGGCACCGGGTCACGACCGGCACCGGGTCACGACCGGCACCGGGTCACGACCGGCACCGGGTCACGACCGGCACCGGGTCACGACCGGCACCGGGTCACGACCGGACGGAGCGTCACTGGGTCTGTGTGCCCTCAGCCCGGACTGGAGGGCTGACGGAACACCGACTCTAACGATGTCCGTTCACGTTCACTCCTCCTGGTGGCTCCCGGGGCCCCCCGAGGGCCACCAGGAGGAGGGGCCTAACCTCTGGTGTCCCCCCCAGGAGGCAGGATGTCCACCAGTCGTCCTCCTGACCCCACCTGTCAGTCAGCTGACCTGGGGGCTCAGTACATTACCGCCACGCCGGCCTACGCCCAGTCCCACCACAGGTAGGCTCACCTGTGTGCTAGGGCCCGCTTCCTGCAGCTGGTTCACGTGTTGTGTGTGTGTGGGGCAGCCTCTACT
>NC_090796.1:17732500-17787500 GCF_040054535.1 Antennarius striatus | reverse complement strand
AATAAATGGAGTCTGAACTTTGTCGTGTCCGACATCAAAGCCCCGCCCCCAATGCCGTCATGTTGTTAAATACACGTTAGCATGCTAGCATTGTAGCCCTGATCTGTCTGCTGCGGTCACGTGTTCGCTAGAAACCGGTTCCTGGTGGAGCTGCTGCTAGCTTCAGCTAGTTAGCATGCTAATGCTACCGGACTCGTTCGATTCAATCACCCTCCAGTCTAAACTCACACATAACGGTCACAAGCTGCTAGCGTGGCTCAGTGTCGGTTTCTCATTGGCCGGCTGCCCTGTGGGCGGGGCCTCACCTGAACAAGAGATGGAGGGAAGAAGCTGCTGCTTCTGGCGTCTGATTCAGATTGATCTTTTTATAGGAGATAAGACAGAATTAGTTCTGGTCCTGAGCCCACAGGCTGTGTGTGTGTGTGTGTGTGTGTGTGTGTGTGTGTGTGTGTGACCTCGATTCTCGTTTGGAGCTCGCTCAGTGGAGCCACTGCGGCGAGGGGGGGCAGCGATCCGGATTTGTGCTAAGTCACTGAGAGACGAAAACTGATGAACCACCGAAGAAGAAGAGACTAGTTTAAACACCTGAACTAGAGACTAGTTTAAACACCTGAAGAAGAGACTAGTTTAAACACCTGAAGTAGAGACTAGTTTAAACACCTGAACTAGAGACTAGTTTAAACACCTGAAGAAGAGACTAGTTTAAACACCTGAAGTAGAGACTAGTTTAAACACCTGAAGAAGAGACTAGTTTAAACATCTGAAGTAGAGACTAGTTTAAACACCTGAAGAAGAGACTAGTTTAAACACCTGAAGAAGAGACTAGTTTAAACACCTGAAGAAGAGACTAGTTTAAACACCTGAAGAAGAGACTAGTTTAAACACCTGAAGTAGAGACTAGTTTAAACACCTGAAGTAGAGACTAGTTTAAACACCTGAAGAAGAGACTAGTTTAAACATCTGAAGAAGAGACTAGTTTAAACATCTGAAGAAGAGACTAGTTTAAACACCTGAAGAAGAGACTAGTTTAAACACCTGAAGTAGAGACTAGTTTAAACACCTGAAGAAGAGACTAGTTTAAACACCTTAAGTAGAGACTAGTTTAAACACCTGAAGTAGAGACTAGTTTAAACACCTGAAGAAGAGACTAGTTTAAACACCTTAAGTAGAGACTAGTTTAAACACTTGAACTAGACTAGTTTAAACACCTTAAGTAGAGACTAGTTTAAACACTTGAACTAGACTAGTTTAAACACCTGAACTAGACTAGTTTAAACACCTGAAGTAGAGACTAGTTTAAACATCTGAAGTAGAGACTAGTTTAAACATCTGAAGTAGAGACTAGTTTAAACACCTGAAGAAGAGACTAGTTTAAACACCTGAAGAAGAGACTAGTTTAAACACCTGAAGTAGAGACTAGTTTAAACACCTGAAGAAGAGACTAGTTTAAACACCTGAAGAAGAGACTAGTTTAAACACCTGAAGTAGAGACTAGTTTAAACACCTGAAGAAGAGACTAGTTTAAACACCTTAAGTAGAGACTAGTTTAAACACCTGAAGTAGAGACTAGTTTAAACACCTGAAGAAGAGACTAGTTTAAACACCTGAAGTAGAGACTAGTTTAAACACCTGAAGAAGAGACTAGTTTAAACACCTTAAGTAGAGACTAGTTTAAACAACTGAAGTAGAGACTAGTTTAAACACCTGAAGAAGAGACTAGTTTAAACACCTGAAGAAGAGACTAGTTTAAACACCTGAAGTAGAGACTAGTTTAAACACCTTAAGTAGAGACTAGTTTAAACACCTGAAGAAGAGACTAGTTTAAACACCTGAAGTAGAGACTAGTTTAAACACCTGAACTAGACTAGTTTAAACACCTGAAGAAAAGACTAGTTTAAACACCTGAAGTAGAGACTAGTTTAAACACCTGAAGAAGAGACTAGTTTAAACACCTGAAGTAGAGACTAGTTTAAACACCTGAAGTAGAGACTAGTTTAAACACCTGAAGAAGAGACTAGTTTAAACATCTGAAGAAGAGACTAGTTTAAACATCTGAAGAAGAGACTAGTTTAAACACCTGAAGTAGAGACTAGTTTAAACACCTGAAGAAGAGACTAGTTTAAACATCTGAAGAAGAGACTAGTTTAAACACCTGAACTAGAGACTAGTTTAAACACCTGAAGAAGAGACTAGTTTAAACACCTGAAGTAGAGACTAGTTTAAACACCTGAACTAGAGACTAGTTTAAACACCTGAAGTAGAGACTAGTTTAAACACCTGAAGTAGAGACTAGTTTAAACACCTGAAGAAGAGACTAGTTTAAACATCTGAAGTAGAGACTAGTTTAAACACCTGAAGAAGAGACTAGTTTAAACACCTGAAGAAGAGACTAGTTTAAACACCTGAAGAAGAGACTAGTTTAAACACCTGAAGAAGAGACTAGTTTAAACACCTGAAGTAGAGACTAGTTTAAACACCTGAAGAAGAGACTAGTTTAAACACCTGAAGTAGAGACTAGTTTAAACACCTGAAGTAGAGACTAGTTTAAACACCTGAAGAAGAGACTAGTTTAAACATCTGAAGAAGAGACTAGTTTAAACATCTGAAGAAGAGACTAGTTTAAACACCTGAAGTAGAGACTAGTTTAAACACCTGAAGAAGAGACTAGTTTAAACATCTGAAGAAGAGACTAGTTTAAACACCTGAAGTAGAGACTAGTTTAAACACCTGAAGAAGAGACTAGTTTAAACACCTGAAGAAGAGACTAGTTTAAACACCTGAAGTAGAGACTAGTTTAAACACCTGAAGAAGAGACTAGTTTAAACACCTTAAGTAGAGACTAGTTTAAACACCTGAAGTAGAGACTAGTTTAAACACTTGAACTAGACTAGTTTAAACACCTGAACTAGACTAGTTTAAACACCTGAAGTAGAGACTAGTTTAAACATCTGAAGTAGAGACTAGTTTAAACACCTGAAGTAGAGACTAGTTTAAACACCTGAAGAAGAGACTAGGTTAAACACCTGAAGAAGAGACTAGTTTAAACACCTGAAGTAGAGACTAGTTTAAACACCTGAAGAAGAGACTAGTTTAAACACCTGAAGAAGAGACTAGTTTAAACACCTGAAGTAGAGACTAGTTTAAACACCTGAAGAAGAGAGTAGTTTAAACACCTTAAGTAGAGACTAGTTTAAACACCTGAAGTAGAGACTAGTTTAAACACCTGAAGAAGAGACTAGTTTAAACACCTGAAGTAGAGACTAGTTTAAACACCTGAAGAAGAGACTAGTTTAAACACCTTAAGTAGAGACTAGTTTAAACACCTGAAGTAGAGACTAGTTTAAACACCTGAAGAAGAGACTAGTTTAAACACCTGAAGAAGAGACTAGTTTAAACACCTGAAGTAGAGACTAGTTTAAACACCTGAAGAAGAGACTAGTTTAAACATCTGAAGTAGAGACTAGTTTAAACACCTGAAGAAGAGACTAGTTTAAACACCTGAAGAAGAGACTAGTTTAAACACCTGAAGAAGAGACTAGTTTAAACACCTGAAGAAGAGACTAGTTTAAACACCTGAAGTAGAGACTAGTTTAAACACCTGAAGAAGAGACTAGTTTAAACACCTGAAGTAGAGACTAGTTTAAACACCTGAAGTAGAGACTAGTTTAAACACCTGAAGTAGAGACTAGTTTAAACACCTGAAGAAGAGACTAGTTTAAACACCTTAAGTAGAGACTAGTTTAAACACCTGAAGTAGAGACTAGTTTAAACACCTGAAGAAGAGACTAGTTTAAACACCTGAAGTAGAGACTAGTTTAAACACCTGAAGAAGAGACTAGTTTAAACATCTGAAGAAGAGACTAGTTTAAACACCTGAAGTAGAGACTAGTTTAAACACCTGAAGAAGAGACTAGTTTAAACACCTGAAGAAGAGACTAGTTTAAACACCTGAAGTAGAGACTAGTTTAAACACCTTAAGTAGAGACTAGTTTAAACACCTGAAGAGACTAGTTTAAACATCTGAAGAAGAGACTAGTTTAAACACCTGAAGTAGAGACTAGTTTAAACACCTGAACTAGAGACTAGTTTAAACACCTGAACTAGACTAGTTTAAACACCTGAACTAGACTAGTTTAAACACCTGAAGTAGAGACTAGTTTAAACACCTTAAGTAGAGACTAGTTTAAACACCTGAACTAGACTATTTTAAACACCTGAAGTAGAGACTAGTTTAAACACCTTAAGTAGAGACTAGTTTAAACATCTGAAGAAGAGACTAGTTTAAACACCTGAAGTAGAGACTAGTTTAAACACCTGAAGAGACTAGTTTAAACACCTGAAGAGACTAGTTTAAACACCTGAAGTAGAGACTAGTTTAAACATCTGAAGAAGAGACTAGTTTAAACATCTGAAGAAGAGACTAGTTTAAACACCTGAAGTAGAGACTAGTTTAAACATCTGAAGAAGAGAGTAGTTTAAACACCTGAAGAGACTAGTTTAAACACTTGAAGTAGAGACTAGTTTAAACATCTGAAGAAGAGACTAGTTTAAACACCTGAAGTAGAGACTAGTTTAAACACCTTAAGTAGAGACTAGTTTAAACACCTGAACTAGAGACTAGTTTAAACACCTGAACTAGAGACTAGTTTAAACACCTGAAGTAGAGACTAGTTTAAACACCTGAAGAAGAGACTAGTTTAAACATCTGAAGAAGAGACTAGTTTAAACATCTGAAGAAGAGACTAGTTTAAACACCTGAAGTAGAGACTAGTTTAAACACCTGAAGAAGAGACTAGTTTAAACATCTGAAGAAGAGACTAGTTTAAACACCTGAAGTAGAGACTAGTTTAAACACCTGAAGAAGAGACTAGTTTAAACACCTGAAGAAGAGACTAGTTTAAACACCTGAAGTAGAGACTAGTTTAAACACCTGAAGAAGAGACTAGTTTAAACACCTTAAGTAGAGACTAGTTTAAACACCTGAAGAAGAGACTAGTTTAAACACCTGAAGAAGAGACTAGTTTAAACACCTGAAGTAGAGACTAGTTTAAACACCTGAAGAAGAGACTAGTTTAAACACCTTAAGTAGACACTAGTTTAAACACCTGAAGTAGAGACTAGTTTAAACACCTGAAGTAGAGACTACTTTAAACACCTGAAGAAGAGACTAGTTTAAACATCTGAAGAAGAGACTAGTTTAAACACCTGAAGTAGAGACTAGTTTAAACACCTGAAGAAGAGACTAGTTTAAACACCTGAAGAAGAGACTAGTTTAAACACCTGAAGTAGAGACTAGTTTAAACACCTGAAGAAGAGACTAGTTTAAACACCTGAAGTAGAGACTAGTTTAAACACCTTAAGTAGAGACTAGTTTAAACACCTTAAGTAGAGACTAGTTTAAACACTTGAACTAGACTAGTTTAAACACCTGAACTAGACTAGTTTAAACACCTGAAGTAGAGACTAGTTTAAACATCTGAAGTAGAGACTAGTTTAAACATCTGAAGTAGAGACTAGTTTAAACACCTGAAGAAGAGACTAGTTTAAACACCTGAAGAAGAGACTAGTTTAAACACCTGAAGTAGAGACTAGTTTAAACACCTGAAGAAGAGACTAGTTTAAACACCTTAAGTAGAGACTAGTTTAAACACCTGAAGTAGAGACTAGTTTAAACACCTGAAGAAGAGACTAGTTTAAACACCTGAAGTAGAGACTAGTTTAAACACCTGAAGAAGAGACTAGTTTAAACACCTTAAGTAGAGACTAGTTTAAACACCTGAAGTAGAGACTAGTTTAAACACCTGAAGAAGAGACTAGTTTAAACACCTGAAGAAGAGACTAGTTTAAACACCTGAAGTAGAGACTAGTTTAAACACCTTAAGTAGAGACTAGTTTAAACACCTGAAGAAGAGACTAGTTTAAACACCTGAAGTAGAGACTAGTTTAAACACCTGAAGAAGAGACTAGTTTAAACACCTTAAGTAGAGACTAGTTTAAACACTTGAACTAGACTAGTTTAAACACCTGAAGTAGACTAGTTTAAACACCTGAACTAGACTAGTTTAAACACCTGAAGTAGAGACTAGTTTAAACACCTGAACTACAGACTAGTTTAAACACCTGAACTAGACTAGTTTAAACACCTGAAGTAGAGACTAGTTTAAACACCTGAACTAGACTAGTTTAAACACCTGAAGTAGAGACTAGTTTAAACATCTGAAGTAGAGACTAGTTTAAACATCTGAAGTAGACTAGTTTAAACACCTTAAGTAGAGACTAGTTTAAACACCTTAAGTAGAGACTAGTTTAAACACCTGAACTAGACTAGTTTAAACACCTGAAGTAGAGACTAGTTTAAACACCTGAACTAGACTAGTTTAAACACCTGAAGTAGAGACTAGTTTAAACACCTGAACTAGACTAGTTTAAACACCTGAAGAGACTAGTTTAAACATCTGAAGAAGAGACTAGTTTAAACACCTGAAGTAGAGACTAGTTTAAACACCTGAACTAGAGACTAGTTTAAACACCTGAACTAGACTAGTTTAAACACCTGAACTAGACTAGTTTAAACACCTGAAGTAGAGACTAGTTTAAACACCTTAAGTAGAGACTAGTTTAAACACCTGAACTAGACTATTTTAAACACCTGAAGTAGAGACTAGTTTAAACACCTTAAGTAGAGACTAGTTTAAACATCTGAAGAAGAGACTAGTTTAAACACCTGAAGTAGAGACTAGTTTAAACACCTGAAGAGACTAGTTTAAACACCTGAAGAGACTAGTTTAAACACCTGAAGTAGAGACTAGTTTAAACATCTGAAGAAGAGACTAGTTTAAACATCTGAAGAAGAGACTAGTTTAAACACCTGAAGTAGAGACTAGTTTAAACATCTGAAGAAGAGAGTAGTTTAAACACCTGAAGAGACTAGTTTAAACACTTGAAGTAGAGACTAGTTTAAACATCTGAAGAAGAGACTAGTTTAAACACCTGAAGTAGAGACTAGTTTAAACACCTTAAGTAGAGACTAGTTTAAACACCTGAACTAGAGACTAGTTTAAACACCTGAACTAGAGACTAGTTTAAACACCTGAAGAAGAGACTAGTTTAAACACCTGAACTAGAGACTAGTTTAAACACCTGAACTAGAGACTAGTTTAAACACCTGAACTAGAGACTAGTTTAAACACCTGAACTAGAGACTAGTTTAAACACCTGAACTAGAGACTAGTTTAAACACCTGAACTAGAGACTAGTTTAAACACCTGAACTAGACTAGTTTAAACACCTGAAGTAGAGACTAGTTTAAACACCTGAACTAGACTAGTTTAAACACCTGAAGTAGAGACTAGTTTAAACACCTGAACTAGACTAGTTTAAACACCTGAACTAGAGACTAGTTTAAACACCTGAAGTAGAGACTAGTTTAAACATCTGAAGTAGAGACTAGTTTAAACACCTGAACTAGAGACTAGTTTAAACACCTGAAGTAGAGACTAGTTTAAACACCTGAACTAGAGACTAGTTTAAACACCTGAACTAGAGACTAGTTTAAACACCTGAAGAAGAGACTAGTTTAAACACCTGAAGTAGAGACTAGTTTAAACACCTGAACTAGAGACTAGTTTAAACACCTGAAGTAGAGACTAGTTTAAACACCTGAACTAGAGACTAGTTTAAACACCTGAACTAGAGACTAGTTTAAACACCTGAAGAAGAGACTAGTTTAAACACCTGAAACGTCTGTGTTCACGTCTGGCTCCTCTCCCGCCCCCTCTGGGTTGAGTCTCCGCCCCTGGTCTGGGTCCACTTCCTGTTGATGGCGTCTTCCTGCTCCAGGCGGGTGGGCGGGTCCTGTCTGCTGGTGATCAAGGAAATGAACCCACAAACTCGACACATGTTTATAAATAGTTTATTCACCTTTACAGTGTTTTTATTTCATTATAAAACAAGGAGGGGGAGAAAAAAGAAGGGCGGGGCAATGGGCGGGGCTACGGTCGCCTGACAAATAAAACCACAGAAGAAGAGACGCGGTGAGGACTGAAGGCTGGCAGCGCTCTGCTCTTCCTCCGCCTGCTAGACCGGGTGGCGTCCCAAACCCCCCCGTCACCAGGTCACTACATCTGCTCCAACGTCACCAAGGGGAAAGGCCGCCAAGGGGCGGGGCTTGAATAACACCACATGACTGAATCAGGCTGTTGGTAGGCGATCACTTCTGACTGAAGATCAGAACCGGACCACGTTAGCTGAGCTGCTCACGTAACACCTGCTAACGGGAGCGGTTCATTGGCTGTCTCCTCGGGGCCCGCCCCCTTTGTAGCGACAGAAGTCTCGTTCTAGGAGCAGAACACCGACACCGGTCCGGTCACATGACGCCTCGTCAGACGACCTCTGACCCGCCCCAGATTTACCTCAATAAAAGCCAAAAGGACAGATTGGGGTCAAGGGTCGCCGCCTGACCCGAACCTGAACCTAAGTCATGTGACCGGATCTGAAGGGAAAGAAAAACAAGAAGCACGACAGAACTGAAGTGGGCGTGGCCTAACCCGACCGGACCCACACAACTGCTTCGATTGGTCGGTCTGGTGAGGAGATGTAAACAGAGCCGACCCGTTGGCCCCCCAGGGGCCCCACGAGGGGCCCGGTGTCACGGCGTCCTGGACGAGGTCACGTAGCACCACACCTGAAGCCACCGCCCCAGACGGGCTCCAGGTGGTCGTCCAGAACTGCCATCGGACCCGCTGGGTCGCAGCGCCCTCTAGTGGACAGACGGGGGTAGCACCTGGAACGGTCGGAGGCGTGGTCAGCACCTGCAGGGCCTCAAAGCCCCGCCCAGTCTGGTCGAAACAGATGTGGCGTCAGAACCGCAGCAGAAGTTCCTCCTCCTACCGGATTTACGGCTACAATCAGGGCGGAGCTGGAGGTGGGGCTGGAGGCGGAGCTGGGGGTGTCATCGGTCGAGTGCAGTGGGTAGAGAGCTCCTGTGATTGGCCGTGGGCTCGGCACCAGCCCAATAAGCTTCACCTAGCACCGCAGGGTTCAGACGGACTCGGACGGGAGAGTAGCACCGACGCCTCCAGCCACAGCCAATCAGGAGGCAGACGTTGATCACGTGATCATCAGGGACAGGAACCAGCAGGTGACGGGTTCTGGATTGTCTGATCCGAACAGGACGGGCCGGTCCTGGAGCTGCTAACGCTCCGGCGATGCTAATTGTAGCTAGTGAGTCCGTCTAACAGGCTAACGGTGGCGCCGCGGCGCATGTTAGTGCGCCGCTAGCGTCAACATGTCTGTGGTTTAGCTTAACGTTGGTGGAGGAGGTTCTGTGGACAGAAGCAGGACGGGCGTCAGCTCAGTGAGGTCGTGGCCACCGGGTCACGCCCACCTCCAGAATGCAGAGATGGTCGACGCCCACAAGCAGCCCAACCCCACCCACCACTGATAGCAGGAAACAGAGGAGCGGTCTGGACACAGGGGCGGAGTCACAGGTGGAGTCTCCTCCCACCTTCAAATATCACTAGTCTTTAGTCCCGCCTGGCCCCGCCCACACCGGTCCCACTCTGATTGTCCGGCAGCGCACTGAGCAGGAGGGGGCGGGGCGGGGGCGGAGTCCCACAGATCGGTCGTGGTCCATTGGTTCTAATCCCACGGTAACTAGTAGACAACTAGTCTAGTCTGGGAGTCCATGAGTGTGTGTGTGTGTGTGTGTACATGTAGATATATGTGTACATATATATATCACGTGTGTGTGCGTGTACACACACACCATATATATACACACAGATGTGTATCCGATCACACGTCTGTCCACAGGTGTGTGTGGGCGTGTCTATGTACATCCACAGGTGTGTGTGTGTGTGTGTGGGCGTCACACTTTGGTGATCTGGCTGTGGACGTCGTCCTCGAACGCCTCGTTCTCGGGGTCGGAGTCCGTGGTGTCGGAGTAGCGGTAGTGGTCCGGCTCGTTGTCGCTGGCGTCCGGCGTCCCTGAGGCCGCCGCACCGCCGCAGGCCCCGCCCTCCTCCACCGTCTTGGTAAAAAAGAGCTTCACCTGGAAGCAGAGAGCCGGCCGTTAAGGCCACACCCACGCGGAGGCGGGGCTGCACCGGGCTGACGGGTCCTACCTTGAAGTTGGGGGAGAAGTTCCTGTTGGCCTTGTCCTTGTTGGCCTTGTCCAGTTCGTTCTTGCTCAGGGTGAGAACCAGGAAGTCTCCATCGCCTGGCTCCGCCCCCATCACTGCTCCCAGGGGCTGCTGGGTACGCTCGGACGGCTCTCTCGGCGTCCCCGCGCTGCCGTTCTCCAGTTTGTCCAGGTTCTCCTCAGGTCCCGGGATGAAGAAGGTGTTGACCCAGAAGTGGAACATCTTCTCCTGGAGAGACAACAAGTTAGGCTCCGCCTCCAACATGCCACAGACCCGCCCACTAACACGTGAGGGCGCAGCACTGCTAACCGGAGAGTTAGCTACTCCTCTGATTGGAGGGTGGGGGCTACTGGCCCCTCCTCCACATGCAAACACAAGCTACCTGTTGCTAGCTGCTACTAGCTGCTGCTAGCTGCTACTAGCTGCTGCTAGCTGCTACTACCTAATGCTAGCTGCAAGTAGCTGCTACTCTTCTTCACCTTCTTCATCATCTTGTTCTGCTTGTGGAAGAACTCCACCTTGATGTCTCCACAAACAGGAAGTGGCTGCGGCAGCTCGAAAAACATCAGCTTGTCCTCCCGCCGCGTGTGGGCGGGGCTAGACGTGTGGATCTTCACCTTCAGCTGGTACACCACGAACTGTGGGTCTGGAGCAGAGCAGAGCGTCACACACACACACACACACACACACACACACACTCACACTCACACACACACACACACACACACACACACACACACACACTCACTGCAGGTGCCCCCCGTGAACATGGGGATGGTCTCAAACAGCATCCTGTGGAACAGCAGAGTGACGGGTTTGTAGAGCAGCTGGTTCCTCAGCAGGAAGCTGTAGTAGATGACGTAGCGCCGCTGGCTGGGGATGGTCACGCCCTGAGACAGACAGACAGACAGACACACACACACACACACACACACACACACACACACACACACACACACACACACACACACGGTTTCAGCAAGTTTCATACAAACCTCAAGCTACTTGAGCTACTAAATAGCATGTTGCTAAGGAAGTTATTAGTGGCTAGCTGCTAGCTACCCGACAGCCTTCCCACCAGCAGGTGGCAGTAACACACCCGCAGGCCCCGCTGTTGCTATGGCGATATTACAGCGTGACTAGATACCATCGATCACCAAACACTAATCACGTTTATGGATCTGTTTGCTCAGAGTGAGGAAACCGGAAGCAGAGGCTCCGCCCCTCCCCGGCAGCGTGGGGGCGGGGCCTACCTTCTTGTCCCGGGTGCGGGCCTCGCCGTAGTACTCCAGCGCCGCCTGGGCCTCCTGGAACTTGCCCCGGTGCAGCAGGTAGGCGCAGATCATGACTCCGGTGCGACCTTTGCCTGCCTTGCAGTGGATGGCGGCGACGTGCTGCTCGTCCTCGCTCAGCCACTGGTCCAGGTCCTCGCAGAACGGCTTGATCAGCTCCAGCTGCGGGGGATTGTGGTCCTCGAAGGGGTACTGAGCCACTGGGGGGTACGCGCACACACACACACACACACACAGCCATGAGCGCCCCTGGCAACAGTTTCCCCCTTTTTCCCCTGCCCGCCGCACAACACTCACCTCGACAGTTGAACTTGGTCGTGTCGTAATGTCGCTCCACACACCTGCAGACAGGAGCGCAGACGTTAGCCAGACGCTAGCGCAGACGCTAGTGCAGACACACAGATACTCACAGGTTGTAGATCTTGTAGCGGTTCTTGTGCTTTGAGTCCAGAAACCTGAGAGAAACACAAGGTCATTATGGAGGCGTCGACAAGCGTGGGGGCGTGTCCTCCCACCGGAGACCCGCCTCCACGCCGTCTGTGACACATCTTTCTGAAAGTACAATCAAAACATCCCAGCGCGCACAACATGTTCACCATCATCATCACCACCATCATCATCACCACCATCATCATCACCACCATCATCATCATCACCATCATCATCGTCACCACCACCATCATCATCATCATCGTCATCATCATCATCACCATCATCGTCATCATCGTCATCATCATCATCACCGTCATCACCACCACCATCATCATCATCACCGTCATCACCACCACCATCATCGTCATCACCGTCATCATCATCACCATCATCATCATCACCATCACCATCACCACCATCATCATCATCACCATCATGATCATCATCACCATAATCATCATCACCATCACCATCATCATCATCATCACCATAATCATCATCATCATCACCATCATCATCATCATCATCACCATGGTCATCATCATCAGCATCATCACCATCATCAACATCACCATCATCACCATCACCATCACCACCATCATCATCATCACCATCATCATCAATCACCATCATCATCATCATCATCATCATCATCATCACCATCATCATCATCATCATCATCATCATCATCACCACCATCATCATCACCATCATCATCATCACCATCACCATCATCATCATCACCATCATCATCACCACCATCATCATCATCATCATCATCATCATCATCATCATCATCATCATCATCATCATCACCACCATCATCACCACCATCATCATCATCATCACCACCATCATCATCACCATCACCATCATCATCACCACCATCATCATCATCATCATCACCATCACCATCATCATCATCATCACCATCATCATCATCAGGGCTGGACGCTGATGTCTCACCTGACGACGTCATCGATGTTGTTCCTGTAGACGCCTTCCAGACGCTCCGCAGGGAAACCCATGGCGATGATGTTGGGGTAAATATCTGATCACATGTTCAGGATCAATACGTCTGCTTCCTGTCTGACACCCGTCTGCCCCCCCCCCCCCCCCAGAAGGAAATCCTCACAAATAAATCAAATCGATGTTCTGGACGTTCAGACTAACTCTGGTTCTGAACCGACATCAGAACCACTCTGGATCCGATCCCATCCTTTACCTCACGGTTCCTGATGAGGAGCGGTTCACACACACAGCAGGGGGTTTTGGCCCCCGGGTCAGAGACACGTCTGGAGGAAGAACCGGGTAAAGACCTGGGTCAGGACTACTAGAGGAGAACCTCCACCAGGATGAAGACCTGGACCTGGACCGGGTCACACAACCAGACGCTGGTCTCTGAGGACCGGAACAGGAGACCCGGACCTCCTGGGGCTCACAGGTGGGTGTGGCCCAGACAGGTGCTCTCCAGGTGAGGCTCCACCTGACGGCTGCTGATGCAACGGTTAGCTTAGCCTGCTAGCCTTAACGGTTCATTCACCCGCAAACAGCACGGCTTCATCCGTCACGCGCGGAACACCGGGACCTGCGGAGACCCGCAGCACCGGAGCTGAAGTCCCGGCCCGGACCCGGTCCCGGTCTGTGGAACCCCCTTAAAGAAAGCTGACTTTAAGGGGAACCAACAGAACGTTCCCACGGAGCTGAAACGTTCTCGTGTGGGTCCACCGGGCCGCCGGAGGGACCGTCACCGACATCCGGGTCGGGTCTGTCTGGTAGAACCGCCGCCCCTCCGGTTCCCTGAGGCCGGAGCGGGTCCCCGATGCTCCGGTCTCCACAGCGGAGTTCGGCTGACCGGTTCGTTCCCGATCAAAAACCGGAACGAGACCGTTAAATGGCGTCAGGAAACGGACTAACGGACGGAACCGCACCGGGACGGAGCTACGGGACCGCAGAACCGATGAAGGATACAGGTCAGGTCCAGGTCGAAGCCGTCCTCCTGGTACCGCCGCTTGTTCCTGCTGACGATCTCCTTGATCAACCCGGTCATCATCAGCGCCAGACGCCGCCGGGGTTCCGTCGTCCCGCCGCCGAGCGGCCGCTGTCCCGCTGCCGGGGAGAGAAGCTAACTGGGACGGCTAGCCCGGAGCTAGCAGCCCGCAGCCCCCGGATTCCCGCAAAGATGCTGCTTCGTGTCCGAACGGGAGGGAATCCGGTGCGGCGGACGGACGGACGGACGGGGTGCCCCGTTAGACGGTCTCCTCGGGGGCCGCCCTGAGCGCTGCTGCGACGCGCGGCTCGCCGGCCTTCCCGTTGACAGGCAGCCCGGCCGTCGGAGCTGATTTCTGGGTCAGAACAAGGGGGCGTCGGGGCCTCCTCCCTGCTCCTGCAGCGGGCCCGGGTTTCCAGGTCCCCCGCCTGGAGACTAAACCATCCGCGGTGTGAGGTTCGGTTCGACCCCCCAGACGACGGATGGACCCGGCTGGACGGTTCCCGGCCTCCCGGTGCCGCAGAGACGCCGTGACTGGACGCACCTGGCAGAGAGAAAACCTCCGAGGCGCCTTGGAGGGAGAGGGGACGACACTGAGCGGCTCGCGCGCCAAGCCGGAAACACGAGCGCTCGACGGCCCCGGCAGCGCCCTTCAAAATAAAGTGTCAGCGCGATTCATGACCATAAAGCTGTGTTGAAACGTGTTTTTAACTCAATTTTGATCTTAATTTCTGTAACTTGAATGTTATTTTAAAGGTTCGATGTGTGTTGTCTCGTAAGTTTTTTTTATGTCCTTCAAATGAAAAATACTGTAATAAGGAAATTAGTTTATTTTATTCAATATATCTAATTGTGTTACAGAAATCCTTCAAATACTTTTCCCAGCGACTGTTTTTGAATTTTTTAAAAAATGTTTTCAGCTAACAAAAATATAAATCAACATATACTTAACGATGCTTTATAGGTTATATTTAAAATATTTGTAATAATTTGAAATAAACAACATTTGAAATATTTGCATTTGATTTGTTCATTAATTATTAACTAATCCTTCTTCTTTTCATTTATTTAGCCCAACAACCCCTGCCTGAAACCCGGAGTACAAACAGGCGTTACACGTCGTACGTCATGACTTTTATTTTGTACAAGCGGTCATTTCCTGTTGTTGTATTACTCCATCCGGCTTAACGATGTTACTTGTTAGCCGCGAACTGGAATCAAACGCATCTAGTCAGAACACAGGGTTGCCAGTTAGTGATGAATTTATCCTCCCATCATAATCCTGCTGCATTCCTGACGCGTTCAGTGTACAGATTCAACCCGCACGTCGTCCAATGAGCACCTTTACACGACTAATCTGAAGTGACGTCATGAGGTTTAAAACGTTTAAACTAGGAAGAACCAATTCATGATGTTATGTAATGGTATACCAAGATACCCTGATGACGACAAAATGGCACTATAAACTTCATCTCAGAGGTTCATTATCTGTGTCAGAGCGCCACCTACTGGTGAAATTAGGTTAAACATTTGAAGAATCGTATTCGCATCTTCTAATGCAAATACTGTCAGAATTAATAGACGTCTTATTTTGTCACTCAGTAACAACATTTACTATAGATAAAAATATATCATGTTTTACAATCTCAACTCAATCTCAGTTCAATATGATTGAACTGAAAAGAAGCATTCCTTCATTTAATCTCCTTCCGTTTACACTTACAAGCATTAAGCTTTCACTGTTGTCAGCAGAAGTACTAAATGTTTATATATATATTTTTTTCTTCTAAATTCTATATACTGGTTTGATCCCCGAAGGGAAATTAAGAACGCACACTCTAGCTACTGATTACAAACGCATGCATACATATATATATTTGTGAGTACAGGCCCCTGTATCACACACACACACACAAGGGGGCCTGTAGGCATGCAGGGGAGGTAGAGTGGCAGGCAGCTCCTTCTTGGTGCGCCTCAAATGAGCAATTTGTAAAGGGGACGGCACCTTGCTCAAGGGTGCCTCGGCAGTGCTCCAGGGATGAGCTGACACCTCCCACTGTCAGCTCACCTCCGGGTATTTTTGGGGGGGCGGGAGCGGGAATCGAACCGCCGATCTTAAATCATAGGACGACCCGCTCTACCGCCCGCTTTACCACTGAGCCACTGCCGCCCCTTTCTGCTAATATTTCTGCTAACATGCAAGTAGACATAGCAATACGTCATATATGATAAATGTTCTTGATGTACAAACTATGCATCCTCCCACAGTATTTTATTTTACTCCTTTAGTAAAAGTGTGTGTTGTGTTTACAGGGGCCTGTATACAGTGTTTGTGCTACTAACATGTATATATGTATATTCATGTACAACAAGGAGTGGAAAATATAATTTCCCCGTTTGTGTGGACAATAAAGTGTGTTTTTTATCTATCTATAAAAATAAATAAATAAATAAATATGCAATTTCCTCCGGGATTAATAAAGTATCTATCTATCTATCTATCTATCTATCCATCTTTAATCTCTAAATCTCTTAGCTGTGCTTCATGCATCCGCCTGTTGGTGGCAGCACTGCGCTGAGATTGAGCGTCTTGTACATAGGGAGCAGTATTAAGAGTAGAAGAAGACAGACCTTATGTCCCGCCCTATTCTACATTTGATTGGCTAATAGGCACTCATTTCTTGACGCAATTAGTTAGAAGAAAGATTATTGGTTTTAATTGGAAAACCGGAATTGGATAACCCAATCAGAAAAGAATTAGGGCGGGTCGGGTAGAACTACGGAAGTGCTGCTATTCGACGTGAGCAGCGGAGGTACCGGAGGTGAGAGCCTCTGACGTTTATCACATAAACGGAGAGTTTGTGTCGTTTTCCCCGCGGAGCCGTAACGGAACTGGTTGTGTTTCGCGGCGCGTCGCTTCCGGTGAGACCGTCGGTTAACGGAGACGTCGCGTTAAGCTTGTCGGAGCGGGAGGTCGAGCTACTGCTAACGGCTAGCCTAGCGCAGAGGTTTCGGTTTTGTAACGCGGTCACCGGCGGGTCTCCGACCCCCGCTCAAGGACCCGCAGCGGACCGGGACGAACCGAACCCGGTACGACCTTTAAAGGTCAGGCTACAAATAAAGATAAAATAACAACGTGTTGTCCACATGTTTTGAATAATATGATGAACATCAGGAGCTCACCGGCAGATCGGTCCGGTTCGGGTTCGGGAGGGGGTCCGATTCTCAGGGTCGGGTCCCTAACCCTGCCCCCCTTAAATCTAAACCACCGGAACAGGAACCGGATCCACCGCGCGGTCTCCTCCTCTCCATCCGGCTCCTCAAACCTGGACCACCGGTTCCAGGAGCCAGACCCTGTCCTGGAACCGGTTCCTCGGTTCTGGGTCATCCCAGTGACTTCCTGTCCGTCTCGGGTCGGTTCTGATGTGTTTGTGTGCAGCAGCTTCCTGTCCACTGGTCCAACATGGTTCTGAGGGAGGTTCCGGTGGAGAACATGTCCCGCCCCCTGGGCAGGAACGAGGTCATCGGCCTGCTGTTCCGCCTCACCATCTTCGGCGCCGTCACCTACTTCACCATCAAGTGGATGGTGGACGCCATCGACCCCACCCGCAAGCAGAAGGTGGAGGCCCAGAAGCAGGTGAGCCGGGGGGGTTCTGGTCCCGGTCCTGTGAGCCGATGGACGTCTGACCCGGTTCCCCCCGCTGCAGGCCGAGAAGCTGATGCGTCAGATCGGCGTGAAGAACGTGAAGCTGAGCGAGTACGAGATGAGCATCGCCGCCCACCTGGTCGACCCGCTGAGCATGCAGGTGAGGGGTTAGCACGGGCTAGCCGCTCAGGTTAGCATCGTTAGCATCAGCTAACGGCGATGCTGTGTTCAGATCACGTGGCGGGACATCGCCGGTCTGGACGAGGTCATCACCGAGCTGAAGGAGACCGTCATCCTGCCCGTCCAGAAGAGACACCTGTTCCAGGGCTCCAGGCTGCTGCAGCCCCCCAAAGGTGGGGGGGGGTGATGATGATAAAGAGGGGGGGGTGATGAAGATGAAGAGGGGGGGGGTAATGAAGAGGAAGTGAGGAAAGAGGAGTCAACGCTGACCTTTCTCTTCCGTTGTCACGGTTACAGGCGTGCTGCTGTATGGCCCCCCCGGCTGTGGTAAGACGCTGATCGCCAAGGCGACGGCGAAGGAGGCGGGCTTTCGCTTCATCAACCTGCAGCCCAGCACGCTGACGGACAAGTGGTACGGCGAGTCGCAGAAGCTGGCCGCCGCCGTCTTTTCATTGGCCGTCAAGCTCCAGCCCTCCATCATCTTCGTGGATGAGATAGGTGGGGTGCCGGCCAATCCCGGGGTGCGACTGGTAGTGGGCGGGGCCTAACATGCGTCTGTCCACAGACTCGTTCCTCAGGAGCCGCTCCAGCTCGGACCACGAGGCCACGGCCATGATGAAGGCCCAGTTCATGAGCCTGTGGGACGGCCTGGACACCGACCACCACTGCCAGGTGCCCCCCCACACACACTCCTTCCAGCCTGCAGCAGCTCACTGACTGACTAATTGATTGATTGACTGACTGACTGATTGATTGACTGATTGATTGACTGACTAATTGATTGATTGATTGACTGACTGATTGATTGATTGACTGACTGATTGACTGACTGATTGCCCAGCAGGTGATCATCATGGGGGCCACCAATCGTCCTCAGGACCTGGACTCTGCCATCCTGAGGCGGATGCCGACCCGGTTCCACATCAACCAGCCTGTGAGCCCCCGACATGCCCACACCGATCGCTATTGATCGGCTGATCGGCTCACGAGTGACGTGTTGTTGTTGTTGTTGTTGTCGGTGCAGAGCACGAGGCAGCGGGAGCAGATCCTGAGACTCATCCTGGAGGACGAGCGTGTAAGTCCAGCTCCGCCCCCATTGATAAATGTCTGATCAATAGGCGATCGATAGATCCTTCACAATAAAAGCCTCAAAGGGAAGATGGCTGTCGATGCTTTTACTGTGATGCTCCAGCAGGAAGTGGCGTCCTGACCCGTTGTGTGTGTGCAGGTGGACGAGTCGGTCGACCTGCCGGACGTCGCCAAGGAGACGGAGGGCTTCTCAGGAAGTGACCTCAGAGAGATGTGCCGCGACGCTGCACTGCTCTGTGTGCGGGACTTCGTGCACACACAGAGCGACAGGTAGGTGATGTCATCATCGCTCCGCTAGGCGCCGGGGGCGGAGTCCTAACGTCTGTCTGTCTATCTCAGCCCGGCGGAGGACTTCATCCGCCCCATCCACCAGTCCGACCTCCGCCGCTCCATCAGCAAGATGAGGAAGTCCAAGCAGGCGGGCGGGGCCGGCGCCCTGCTGCACGCCGCTCTGGACTGACCGCACGGCGACGCCCCCCGACCCGCCCGCCCTTTCAGCACCGCCGTCACTACGTGTCTTTTTGTTCTGTGCCACTGTTTATTTCAGTCAGCTGGTCCTGTGATGATGTCATCGCTGTCGTTCAGTCACGTGACCCTCATGGGGGTCCTGGACCTCAGCTTGGGGGTCTTTATCGTTTGGTTCCATCTTGTTCTGGTCCGAGGGGTAAAGACTACAGTACCCAGGAGCCTCAGGAGCTGTTTCTATGGAAACGCCTCTGCCTGGAGCTGCTTAAGTTACGAGCTGGGACCGTCCTCAGCTTTTATTGTGAAACTCCTGTGTGTGTTCATCGTGATGAAGATCAGGTTAAATCGATTACTGACTCAAGACAGAAGAAATTCACATTTTTTCGAAAATAAGGCCAAATTATTAAACTCAAAATGTAAAAAGTTTTCAGTTCAAGAATTAAGAAATAAAGTCATGGAGCGTAACCGAAGAACGAGTTGTAGCTAAAGTATTTGTCATTGAAATAATTTATTAGACATTTTTTATGTTTCTACTTTTTGTCAGTGTTGGACCTTCACATTAAACAGGTTTCCATACCAGGGCTTTATTTTGAAACTACCAGGAAGCTTGTACCTTCAAAATAAAGTGGAAATCCTGTAAATAAATTTTTACAAAAAAACATTTGGTTCCATGTTTGAAGTTCTTTTTCAATCAAATCATTGAATGAAAACTGACAAAGTGTTTACAAAGTGAAACAAACAAGTAAACATGTTTGTTTACAGCCCTGGTTGTTTTGTATCTGACATCAAAGCTTCTCAGGATCAGCTCAGACATCAAAGGTCTGCATGTCTGCGAGGACACGCCCACAAACATTGTTTATGTTTACGTGTCGGCTGTAAACACATTTACTGTTGTCTGTTCAGTTATTGATTATTGAGATCATGATTATCTTTATTTGGGCGAATAAACTAAATGTGTGAAACCACATGATATTCTTCCAGGGATGTTATTGGCTGTTGAGTTATGATGTCATAACTGGATGATGTAATAAATGGGTTGAATTGAACGAGTGTTAATTATTTAAGATGAGCGAACAGAACCGGTTTGGGTTCTGTGAACATGGATGACGTCATGTGACTGATGGCGCTCTGACGTGAAACTTTATTGGTTCTTCAATGTAAACATTTGGCATCATCGGTTCTGGAGAAAACTGACATGGAAGGATTCTGGAAGATTCCAGGAACGAAGACAGAAACGTACAGATCAACCCTGAGAACCCCCCGTCTGTTAACCCCCCGTCTGTTAACCCCCCGTCTGTTAACCCCCCATAAACAGTTAAACCGTTATACAGCAGAAATACGTTGAAATAGAAGCGATTTAATCACGTGAAATATTTCCCCTTGAATCTTGTTTACTTCCTGCTCTGATTTAACCTTAAAGCGATCGGGGTCGCAGGGGTCACAGGTCACCTTTGTCATATGGTAACTTAAAGCTTGGTTTCATCAGATGTTCGGTTCACCATCAGCCACACAGGTGAGGTCGGGTCATGTGACCCTCAGCTCTGGAAACAGTCCAAACCCCCGTGTGTGTGCTGCTAAACTGTGATTGGACAGCCACTGTTTGGGGCGGGGTTTACCAAGTGTGAGCCACTGAACACCTGAGTGTGAGCCCACCTGGTCAGAGTTCGGTGTTGGGTTGGCGCCCGCCGGCGCGGCTCTCACACGCCTTGTTGGCGTCGCAGCCGTCCAGCAGGTGGCGGTACTGCGCCCGCACGTCCCGGTAGAGGGGGGCGTCGTCCTCCAGGCCCGGGAACCGCAGCGGCGCCTCGTTCAGCAGCATCTGCAGCCGCGGCCCCCGCTGGCAGTCGTACAGCACCAGCAGGAGGTTGGCGGCGTACGGGGCGATGACGCCCGACCGGAAGCTCCGCCCTGTCAGCCAGAGACAAGTGTGACAACCAGGAAGTGGGCGGAGCACAGAAACACACCACATGGTCCAATCAGACTTGCAGGTCTGATTGGACCACGCCCCTTGTCTTGACTAGGGGGCGTGGCCTCCTACCATGCTGAGACTGGTAGTTGGTGGCGGTCAGCGGCGTCGGGTCCTTGTAGAGCCCCAGCAGGGACAGGAGGGGGAGGAGCGTCTCAGCGTGACCCACCAGGATGGAGGCCGGCTCGGGGGGTGCGTCGGTGGACCTGGGGGGGCGCCAACAGAACAACATCATCACCCGCAGTGACATCACCACCCCCAGTGACATCATCACCCATTGTGACATCATTCCCCCCGCTGACGTCACCACGCACCTGCGGGGGCGCCCCGCCCTGTCCAGCGTCCTGAAGATGTGGTGGAACAGCGGACAGCTGGACAGGCTGCTGATCACGTGACCGTGGGAACGCTTCCAGTACTGCTTCAGGTCGCCCTGGTACTCCAGCACCTGGGCGGCGTCCTCGTCGAACAGGAAGCACCACGGCGAGTGGGCGGACCTGATGGACAGCTCGTAGGAACACAGGAAGAACGCCGCCTCCAGCAGATCTACGGGAACACGGAGGGACAGACGTCACGCCGCCACTCACGCCACACCCGACGGCCACCCGGGGGGCGTGTCTGACCCGGCGTCAGGCGCTGCTGAGCCACGCCCAGCTGGGCGGCGACCCTCCTCCTCACGGCGTCCACCTCCGGCCCGTGTCTGAAGCGCTCCACCTCCTGCAGGGCGCTGCGGTTCTGCTCCACGCCCTCCAAGAACCCCGGGCAGAAGTCGAAGAACCGCAGCAGCCGGTCGTCCACCTCGTGCCGGTACTCTGCAGGCAGACGGCCGTTACTACCCACAATGCCTTTCAACAGCCCCCCACCCCCACGCGGGCTCACCTGGGCGCCCCCACAGGCCCTCCTGGAAGGCCTCCACGCTGCTCACACAGCGGTGCTTGGAGCTGCTCCTCAAGGAGATCCTCAGACGGTTCTCCTCCGACAGGAGCGACGGGAACAACACCGCCAGACGGCGGGCCAGCTGACGGAGCTCCGCCCTCCCCTTCATCACCAGCTGACCTGAGGAGGAGGAGGATCACATCAAATGTACAAATATAAATTATACATTTTCTACAAATATAAATACTAAAAATAAAGCATGACTATTAATTATTAATTTGACCGGGGCTCAGTGGTAGAGCGGGTCGGTTCCCGCTCCCGCCGACTCTTTTGTCGTTGTGTTCTTGGGCAAGACATTTTACCCTCCTTGCCTCCAGTGGGGCATCGCTGGTGTAAATGTGATTGTTCCGCTGGTGGTGGGAGGGGCCGTAGGGGCAGATTGGCAGCCACGCCTGTCAGTCTGCCCCAGGGCAGCTGTGGCTACACTCGTAGTTACCACCACCAGGTATGAATGAGGGGTGGATGAATAATGGATCTGATGGAAAGCGACTGAGTGTCCAGACAAGAAAGCACTGAATAAATCTAATCCATCATTATCATTATTATTATTATCATTATTATCATTATTATCATTATTATTATTATTATCATTATGACTATTATCATTATTATCACTATTATTATTATTATTACCATTATTATTATCATTATTATTATTATCATTATTATTATCATTATTATTATTATTATCATTATTATTATTATCATTATTATCATTATTATTATCATTATTACTATTATTATTATCATTATTATTATTATCGTCCCTCGTCAAAGCAGTGATGTTTGTGATGTCAGCGCTGGTGTGTTCGTCTGTCCACCAAATGTGAGTAAGACCATAGATCAAAGATAGTGCTTTGACCTATGACAGTAGGTCAGAGCACTAGCTCTGATCTTTGACCTATGACAGTAGGTCAGGGTAACATTTTAATTCAGGGGTGTCACAGGATGTTACAGACTGTGACTGCCTTGGTTCTAGTTTTTATGATGTAATCATTATTATTATTTTTGTTGTCGTTCACGGTTCTGTCGTGACTCCGGACAAACAGCGCCGCCTGGTGGTCAGAAGAGGAACTGCATCCCGACACGTCAACACGTTTTCCTACTTTCACGGGTAAAGGTCAAACCGTGACCGCCTCCCGGTAACCTGCCCCCGGGGGCCGCTCACCGTCCATGTCCTCGGTGAACCAGTTCTCCCAGCGGCTCCGGAGCTCCCCCCCCGCCGAGTCCCGGACCAGCTCGCTCAGCCTCTGGATCCGGCGGATGTTCCTGGCGGTCGGGTACCGACTGCCGTGCCGGATGACGGCGGTCAGGTGCACCGGGGAGCACCGCTCGCCGGCCGGGGGCTTCAGCACCGACGCGTTGACGAACGCCGGGTCCCGCCGGAGGTGCGGGTTCACCTCCTCGTAGCGGGTCTTGGTGCCGAAGTAGGCGGCGATGTGCGGGACGTCCGGTACCGGCGGGGAGGAGCCGGACAGGCGGGCCAGCAGCAGCCCGAGGGCCGCCAGCACGAGCCGGGGGCCGCGCGGCGGGGCGGGAAACATGTCGGCTCGAGACAGCCGCCTTTGTGCTGTTGATGTTCCGGGTTCCCGTCAGCTGTGACGTCACCTCCGGGTGGACGACCAAAACCTTTCCCGGAGTGATTAAACCGAATAGAAACGATGAAAAACGAACGTTTTCGGTCCCGGTTCGGATCGAATTCAGCGGATTGGGCGAACTCTGACCTCATGATGACGTCAGAGGGAGAACCACTCAAATCCTGGTTCTTCCTCCTCTGTAGGAACATCTGACAAAATTATGTGACGTCACACTTCCTCTTAATGCCAGAATTTAAAAAATAAAAGCATTAATTTAAACATTTTATTTGAAGTTTCGTACAGACGTCATGCTTTTATTCTCCAAACAGGAACACAGACTTTAATGATAAACATCTTCCACCAGATTTTCTAAAATTTACACAGAACTGTTTTTTCAGCAGGAAGCTGCCTTCTGATTGGTCCTCAGACCAGAAGTGGTTTAACCGTCAGTTTTAAAATACGTTATTCTACCCACAGATAGCGTTCCCAAACATAGGTGGATGTGTCACGGACTTTTCCCACAATGCATTGCACAGGAATAACAGAGGAGCTGCTAGCAGCTCACAGTCACATCATGTGACATCACTTCCTGTTGAAGAAGGATGTGAGGCGTGTGTTGTGTTCCAACGACTCCACAGAACAGGAAGTGATCAGCTGGGTGACGTGAAGAACCGCTTCCCTTGCTCTACCCGACCCCTAGAGACACAGAACCAAGAGGAGACGTTAGGGTCCGACATCCAGAGCCGAGTTACCCATAATGCCTTTTGGCAGCCCTGAACCTGGGTGTATTTCACTGATCAATACTGAAATGGTTGATCAATCAAGCAGCTGAGAATCATGGGAAAACGTCATGTTCTCATGAACCAACGGACGGGTTCAGACCGGAGAACCGCCACTATCGTCTGCGGATCAGGACCATGCCTCTGTGGTCTTACGTGTTGGGGAGGGCGCCGCCCAGATTCCTGATCCGGCCCCTCAGAGACCCCCTGCTGGCGGTTTGATAGTAGCTGTTCAACTCCGGAGACGTCAGCGGCTTGAACAGCCGACCTGGAACAAAGACACGGTCACTGGGTTGGGTTCGGTTAGTCGTCCCTTCTGCTAGAACCAGACTACAAGACTAAACGATCATGTGACTATATGTGGTGAAACCAGCCAATCGGGACTAAGGCACCATCTCACCATGTCCACTGTCCTGGCTCTGGATGGGTGTGGTCTGATTGGTCTGGATGGAGAGGACACTCCTCCAGTAGGCGTCAGGGAGGGCTAGCAGGCGGGAAACCACCTGAGACAGAAGAACCGACTCAGCCAACCACTGAGACCCAAACAGACACCACCGGTCCACAGGGGCCAATCAGGTGGCAAACACAACCCCCCGGAGGCAGACCTTGGGCTGGGTGTTGGTGTCCTTCATGATGGTGGTTGGAGACGGCTCAGACATCCCATGTCCAACCAAGGTTGGTCCAAACACCCGGGCCAGGTTGTTCTGGTCCATCTGGCAGTGAGGACTCTTCATCACCCTGGAAACAGACCGGTAACCCAACGGTTAACGGGTTTAAGGGTCAATGCAGAGCAACGGGTGTGACAGGAGTCTGGTAGGGTCAGATCAGGTCCGGTCGGGTCAGTGTGATGGGTCCAATTGGGTTCAGTTGGGTCTGGTCAGGTCCAATCGGTCCAGGTTGGGTCCAGTCGGTTCATCCAGCCCTTCTTACTTGTGCAGGTGCAGCATGAGGAAGGCCAGCGTGTCCCTGTTGGTCTGGGGCAGTTCTGCGATGGCCTGGTACAGGATGACGGCGCTGTTGTCCTCATCAGCCACCTCTGAAGCAAACGGACCATCGGTTACCGACACGTCGACGGACCACACTGTTACCCCTGACCCCTGACCCCAACCCTTCACACCTGCTGCCTCCATAAAGGTTCTGTGCAGCCTGAAGGTCAGGAGCGGCTCCTTCAGCTTCCTCAGGAAGTCCTTGAGGAGCCCACAGACCACATGGATGTCATGAACTTTGCTCAGCAGCAGCGGTGCCTTCCCCTGGACGAACCGGTCCCTGAGCTCCTTCACCAGGCGCTCCCCCCCCGGTACCCGGTACAGTCCTCTCTGCAGACAACAGAACCAAACCCAGGATGAACCTGCAGAGCCCTGAAGAACCTCGTCTGCCCGAACACCGACCAGGACTCGGGTCTCATCAGGAGTTCTTGAACATTTTTGGGTCATTGAAGGATGATAATAATAATGATGGATTAGATTTATTCAGTGCTTTCTTGTCTGGACACTCAAAGACTCTTTACATCGGATCCATTATTCATCCACTCCTCCTTCATACCTGGTGGTGGTAACTACGTGTGTAGCCACAGCTGCCCTGGGGCAGACTGACGGAGGCGTGGCTGCCAATGTGCCCCTACGGCCCCTCCGACCACCACCGGAACAATCACACACATTCACACACCAGCGATGCCCCACTGGAGGCAAGGAGGGTAAAGCGTCTTGCCCAAGGACACAACAACAAATGACTCGGCGGGAGCGGGAATTGAACCGATGTACCACTGAGCCACGGTCGCCCGAGCGACCTACAACCACAACCCCCCCTAGAGTCAAACTGGTCCATGTCCTAAGTTCACACCTACTCACCTCCTCTAGGCCCCGCCTCTCGATCTCGGCCACGCACTGGACCACCAGCAAAGGAACTTTGGGATGGACCGCCGGAGCAAAACCGTCCAGCGAGTTCTGAAACAGAAGACGTGAGTGTCACCTTCACCCCAGACCAGTTCCTGGTTCTGGATCATCTCAACAGAACCTGCTGGGCCGCGCCGCCTGCCGGGCCGCTGGTGGTGCAGCTCCCGGTGACCTTCTGCTTGCACTCCGGATGGGCGACCACGCGACAGTTCCTGCACTTCACCGCCATCTTCCCGAAGCGGATCCTCTTCCCACAGGGCGAGCAGGTTTCGGGCCGGATCACCTGGACCGGGGAACACAACGCTGGGGTTCACAGTGCCGCCGCCCGGGGGTGACGGGCCGTCTGTTGGTACCGTTTTGGACAGGAACACGTGTCTCAGGTTTTCAGCTCGGTCCTCCATCTTGGGCTGGGCATCGGCTTCAGGCACAGGTGCCGCCTCCTCGCAGGTGAACCACACCGACGTCTGATCCGAGGCACAGGCGTCACTGTCACCTGACCCCGCCAGCCGGCCCACCTGTGACCGCCGGGAGGACTGCCCACCCTCCAGGTTGAGGTTCCGGGTCGAGGTCGGCGTCTCCTGGGGGGTTCCCACCCCCCCATGGGCCTGACCTCCTGCCTCAGGGGTCACGACAGACGCCTTCACGGTGGTCTCCACCTCCTGGAACACAGAGACGAACTTCCTGTTCCTGAGACGGTTTGGTGAACGGTTCTGGATACCGGTCTGGAACTAGACCAGACGGTAACCATGGAAACAGACTGTCAGAGGTTCAGCCCACCTTGTCCACAGCTTTCCTCTCCGGCGGCGCCGCGGACACGACCCCGCCTTTCCCTCGCTTCCCCGCCAGACTGCCCAGGCCCGGTCCCATCGACGAGCGCTGCAGAGAACCAGAACCAGAACCCTGAGAGCCCCCGACCAGAGACCAGGAGCCCCCCACCCCACCGACCCCTCCAGCGGGGTCTCACCCTCCTCTCCCGGGCTCGAGACCTCAGCGGTTTGATCACGCTGGTGTCCAGATCCTGAAACACACAACATCCCATCAGGCTCCAGGACCCACCGTCGGGACCCCGCCTCCATCACCACGGTGACGGCGTACCACGTCGTCATCGGTCCGGTCGTAGCTGATGTCAGAGTGACAGACGGACATGAAGGACGACTCGTCGATCACCGTCAGCCTGGGCGAGGAAACGGTCAGGCCTTCATGTCCCATCAGACAGGAAGTCCCTCCGACAGGAAGTCCCTCCGACAGGAAGTCCCTCCGACAGGAACTCCCTCCGACAGGAAGTCCCTCCGACAGGAAGTCCCTGCTGACTCACCGTTTGCTGCGGTGCAGCGTCATGTTGGCCCCCCTGTGGTCGAAGGTGGCCAGCAGGGACTTCTGCTCGGCGTTCAGACAGGCGCTGGACTTGCTGTCGTGCACCAGGATGTCGCACATGAGCTGCATCTGCCTCTGCTGGGAGGCGGAGCCACAAACCTGTGATGTCATGGCCGGAGGCGGAGCCTGACGGGCGGCGCTTGCACCATGAGACTCACCAGGTACTGGTAGTCGCCCTCCACCTTGTAGCGCTTCTTCATTTCCACGTCCAGCTGGTTGCGGGCGTGTTTCAGCTTCACCTCCAGGGCGGCTTTGGACACGTCCGACTTCACCAGCAGCTCCTTGTACTTCTTCAGCTCCAGCTCCGCCCCCAGCCAGCGGCGCCGCGCAGCCTCCAGGCTCCGCACCAGCTCCACCATCTCTGACCGCCACAGGAGGACCGGGGGTCAGAGGTCAGGGGACGATCGGAAGAGCTGCTACGACCGACCCGGGGTCAGACCCGGGGTCAGAGTCCAGGACCTGACCCCGGGTCAGAGTCCTGGACCTGACCCCGGGTCAGAGTCCTGGACCTGACCCCGGGTCAGAGTCCTGGGTCTGACCCCGGGTCAGCGTCCTGGACCTGACCCCGGGTCAGACCCGGGTCGGCCTCTCACCCAGCTCAGTGCTGACGCTGCTCTCCTCCATGGTGATCCTCTGGAGACACAGAACCAGCAGCTCCTCCACGATGACCCGGGCCTCCCCCATCAGGACAACCCCCCCCACCTGGGACCAGAAAGCAGAGTAACCGGACCGGTACAGGGTTCAGCCATCACCACTATGTAGTTCCTAATAAAGTTTCCAGTTAAACTTTATTTGGGCCGACAGAACCGACGCCCCCTGCAGGTCAGGCTGATGCTGACCCAAACAGAACCTTAGAACCAATCAGACGTCAGCGTTCATTCATTCACACGGTCCAGAATCAGGAGTCAATCCGGTTCCTGCTCCTGTGTGAACAGCATCAGGTGACCCCACTGAGCACCCAGACACACTCACACAACCTGGTTTCACACACCGGATCCGCTCACACGGACACCGGTCCGTGACGTCACGTGTGTGTCACAGCGTCACCGGACCGGCAGAAATTCCGTTTACAACAAGTTCGTCCTCATTCCGGTAAAAACAATAAATAATCGAACGTGTCTCACCGTGTTTGTTTGTTTGTTTGTTTGTTTGTTTGTTTAACTCACCGCCGCGTGAGAAGCTGCAGCTCATCCGACTTTGCGCTCGTTTGTCGACCGGCGTCTCTGACCACGTGACCTCACCCACCCTTCCTATTGGTGATGACGTCACCCCGACAGCTGGCTTGTCACGTGTGTTTCAATCAGCGGAGATCTTTTTAATTTACAGAGAACAGCGTCCAAACAGCATCGTGGAGCACGAGACAGATAACGAGGTTGTCATGGAAACACACGGTCATGAACGTAAACAATAACAATAATAATCTTTGAAAACAACAAACCAACTCAAAAAACTGGAAGCCGAACACGCATTACCATAGTAGGTCTTTCCCATAGTAGGTTTTCCCCTTAGTAAAGGTCCACTCCGCTGACGTCACATGTCCAGGTGGGTTCATTTGAGCAAGCTGACTAGTTCTCCAGGTCATGTGACCTGATCCGTGCTGATGACGTCATGTGGGTTTATGTGAACGTTATCTGAATCATGGATGGGGAAACAGCAGAGAATCAGGGATCAATAGTTTGATCAATTATTATCATGTTAACTAATTTCCCTTCGGGGATCAACATAGTATCTAAAATTAAAAAAAATAAAATAACTGCTCGTTTCCTTCCTTCTGAAGAAAGGTGTGTGTGTTCAGTGTGCGTGTGTCCCAGAGCCACACCCAAAGGGGGAGGTCCTTCTGAACAAGACTTGATGCTGATTGGCTTCTGGCACTGAAAGGAAGGATGAACTTCCTCCACCGTCATGGAAATAAAGACTAGAACGAAGGACCTGAAAGTGAACTAAGTAGGCGTGTTATCGTGTTAGCCTGGACCTACCACGCTAACACGTGTGTAATAACAGACACCTGATTCCGTGTTTCTCTTCACACTTTATTCATGCAGCTCTCGTCACCACTGGAAGTCGTTTACAGTCACTACGGGAACAACAACAACAACAACCAATGCACCGTCACCATGGTAACCACTCACTAACACAAATGCACGCTAACACGAGGCGCTCGCGTCCTCCATTTTGGCTCCGGCGAACGACTCACTGCTACGGAAACAGTTCACCGCCACCACGTTGGAGCTGGCTGCTCATTGGATAGGGTGTTGCTATAGCAACCACATCGCACCAACATGGCCGCCAGTGGCCGAGCGGCGTGAGGCTACTACAAACACAGATGCTAACACATGCTAACAGTGCCAGGATAGAAAAACTGTAAAAAAAATACAAAATGATGAATTATCAAATGAAGACATTAAAAATCTGCTCTGACAGAACAGGAAGGGGAGGAGTCTGCAGCTGTGACATCACAGACTCAGGACTCTTTACAATCAGGGTCAGAGGTCACAGACGTGACCCCCAGTGGAACCAGTGCTACTTGTGCCTCCACCGCCAGACAGTCAGCTTGTGGTGATGTCATCACAGTTTATGGGGCGGAGCCAGGTGGTTAACTTCCTGTAAAGGGCGTGGTCTCTAGGGGATGCTATTTGGAGGCTACAGCTGGATTCTTTAGCACCATTTAAGGAAGTTTAAGTTAAAAGATCAATTCTGATTTGCATCCATTCATCAATAACTGAAATCAACGGAACCAATAGACGACAGAAGTATTGATTAATCCTGACAGAAGCTCCACCAATAGGAACACTGATGTGGACTGATGCTTCCACAACAGAACAACAAGTAATCTATTACTATGAGTATGATGAAGAGTTTATGGATCGGAAGGAACGATTGGAATCCGATCAATGGATGGGGATCAATATGAGAGCACTGACTAGTGTGAATCTGATTGGTTATTATCTCAGGGGGCCAATGGGAGGCAGGAACCGTAACAGAGTCCTGGCACCACGAGGACGACTCCCAATGCTACAGGGAGGAAATCATCTGGGGGGGGGTCAGCTGGACTCCAGGGGCGGGGCTTAGCTGGATTCAAGGGGCGGAATTTAGCCAGAGTTGAGGGGCGGGGTTTAGCCAGAGTTGAGGGGTGGGGTTTAGCAGGATTCAAGAGGCGGGGCTTAGCTGGATTCAGGGGGCCAGGTTTAGCCTGACTCAAGGGGCGGGGTGTAACTGGACTCAAGGGGCGGGCCCTGTTCAGACTCAAGGGGCGGGGTGTAACTGGACTCCAGGGGCGGGCCCTGTTCAGACTCAAGGGGCGGGGTGTAACTGGACTCGAGGGGCGGGCCCTGTTCAGACTCAAGGGGCGGGGCGTAGTCCTGCTATAGGGGCGAGGTTTAATCGGACTAGAGGGGCGGGGTTTAACTGGACTCGAAGGGGCGGGGTTTAGTCTGACTTGAGGGGCGGGGTGTAGTCGGACTGGAGGGGCGGGGTTTAACTGGACTGGAGGGGCGGGGATTAACTGGCCTGGAGGGGCGGGTGTCTCCTATGATAATGAGGTGATGTTGGACCGCCCACCAGGGGGGGCCACAATCCTCTGGGTGGAGCGTCGGGGGATGTGGTCGTCAACCTGAGCACCTGGAGAGAAGAAGTCCTGGAGTAGTCAGAGTCATTGATCGGGTTACTGATCAGATTATTGATCAGGTTACTGATCAGATTATTGATCAGGTTACTGATCAGATTATTGATCAGGTTACTGATCAGGTTATTCATCAGGTTATCAGAACACTCTTTCTATGTTTGTGTGAGTGCGATCAATACCTGCCAGGGTGAACCCTGATTGGTGGAGGTTCCGGGACCCGGTCTGGGTTTTTGGACAGGGGGGCCCCCTGCTGGTGGGAGTGGGCGGCACCGATCTGGTCATGCTGATGACATCATGGACCGGTCCATCGTAGTTTCCTCGGGGGACGCCCCGGGCCTCGGCCATCTGGGAGGGGAGGGGACATCAGAACCGGGGCCTGACCGGGGCCTGACGGGCCAACCAATCAGGTGCCTGCTAGCTCGCTACCTTGCTGCGGGCTCTGATCCTCCTGTAGGCGGCGTCGGGGAACGCCTTCCGGGCCACAAAGCGCCCCGCCCCCTCCACGGCGCTGAGCACCCCGTCCTCCAGCACCACCCGACCGTTACTGATCACGACCGACACCACGCCGCGCAGCTCCACCCCCTCCAGGATGTTCAGCTCCACCGTCTGCAGGCGACAGGAAGCACCATCAGGTGACGGCGGAGGGGGGAGGGGGTGGTGGGCGGCGGGGGGGGCGTTACCAGGTTGTGGGTTTGAGCCGAGACGGTTCTGGTCTCCTTCGGGTTCCAGATGACGATGTCGGCGTCCGACCCCACGGCGATCCGTCCTGTACACGGGTCAGATATGTGAGCATGACATCATCGGCCCGCGGACCAATCACGGCTGGCGGTGTCTCTACCTTTCCGCGGGTACATGTTGAACAGCTTGGCGGCGTTGGTGCTCGTCACCGCCACAAACTCATTCTCATCCATCTTTCCTGTGGACTGCAGAGGAACAGCTTAGCTTAGCTTAGCTTAGTTTAGCTTAGCTTACCTTGGTTTAGCTTAGTTTAGCTTAGCTTGGCTTACAACGCCGCGGTCCCACACCACTGACATCCTCTCCTCGATCCCATTGGTTCCCTCGGGGATCAGCGTGAAGTCGTCTTTACCGACGGCCTTCTGAGCGGTGGAGAAGCTAGCGTGAGCGCTGGACGCCACCTGGAGGTCACCGCTGGGAAAACAAGAACAGAACATGCTCAGACCCGCCCACAACGTCTGGACCGCTGGGGTGTGAGGGGAGGCTACATATGCTAACCGTGTCCTCACAGACGTAGCTATGCTAACCTTGTTAACTGGTGGGGAGAAATTTACTAACCGTGCTAACGGTAAAGTAGCTTCATGCTAACTGTGCTCACGGTGGGTGGAGTCATACCATGCTAACAGGGAGGTCAGGTACTGTGGCGTTGACGGGTCGGGGTTGAGAGGCGGGCTCATGACGAAGGCGGCGGCCGTGGCCCAGTCCTTGGACCAATAATGAGAGCCGTCAGTGGCTAGGCCTGCTGTGATTGGCTCCCCGTACACCACCATACCTGGTCACACAAACGTGGAGGTGTTGAAACCACGGCGGGACACACACACCTTTCATCCAGCAGAATCAACACCGAACACGTCGCCATGGCAACGTCACCTTTCTTCCTGGCTTTGGCGATGACATCAGCAGCAGATTTGCTCATCACCTTGGTAACGTACAGCGGACAGTTAGCCTGTTTAGCGATGGTGATGGCTCGATACACCGCCTCCGTCTCCACCTGTGGGTGATGTGTGTGTCACAGGTGAGTAACAGGTGAGTTACAGGTATGTTACAGGTATGTTACAGGTGAGTTACAAGTGAGTTATAGGTGTGTTACAGATGTGTCACAGGTGTGTCACAGATGTGTCACAGGTGTGTTACAGGTGTGTCACAGGTGTGTTACAGGTATGTTACAGATGTGTCACAGGTGTGTTACAGGTGTGTCACAGGTGCGTTACAGGTATGTTACAGGTGTGTCACAGGTGTGTCACAGGTGCATTACAGGTGTGTTACAGGTGTGTCACAGGTGTGTTACAGGTGTGTCACAGGTGTGTCACAGGTGTGTTACAGGTGTGTTACAGGTGTGTGCACCTCTTCAGGGTGAGATAAAACATGCCCTTCAGGTCCAGTGATGCCGACACAAAGAAGCTTCTTCTGCTCCTGAAACAAAAATGGGTTCACAGGAGAGTAAGATTTTTTTTACAGTCCTCGATGTTTGTTCCGTGCTGGGTGGGCGGGGTCAGTAGGCGGGTTCCTACATGTCATTGGTCAGGCTGTACCTCATCGATGATGTCTCCGTTCTCAGCATGAACCAGTGCGATAGCTCCAAGATCACGTAGGACCCCGAAGGCCTCGTAGAGCTACAACAGGAAGTAGAACGTTTAGCAAAGCGTGTGCTAACGGCGCTAACTGATCCACGCCGCCACCTAAGAGGAGCTCACCTGAGAGTCAGAGCTCTGATACCTGTCTTTGTAGGCCATGAAGAAGAGGAAGGAGTTCACACCTGAGACACAAACACAGCAGCTTCAGGCTGACCCCGCCCACTGCCTGGGATTCAAACATCACTACAGATCACTAGGACAGTCATGTGACATGGTTCTGATTGGTTCCTCTGCAGAGAACCTCTAGACCCTCGCGCCCCCCCCGACCTCAGTCCTTCATCAGGGCCTCCAGCTCCTCCTGCAGACCCTCGTGCCCCCCCCCGACCTCGGTCCTTCACCAGGGCCTCCAGCTCCTCCTGCAGACCCTCGTGCCCCCCCCTGACCCCCCTGACCTCGGTCCTTCACCAGGGCCTCCAGCTCCTCCTGCAGACCCTCGTGCCCCCCCCCTGACCCCCCTGACCTCGGTCCTTCACCAGGGCCTCCAGCTCCTCCTGCAGACCCTCGTGCCCCCCCCCTGACCCCCCTGACCTCGGTCCTTCACCAGGGCCTCCAGCTCCTCCTGCAGACCCTCGTGCCCCCCCCCTGACCCCCCTGACCTCGGTCCTTCACCAGGGCCTCCAGCTCCTCCTGCAGACCCTCGTGCCCCCCCCCTGACCCCCCTGACCTCGGTCCTTCACCAGGGCCTCCAGCTCCTCCTGCAGACCCTCGTGCCAGCGGCTGATGTCCAGGTGGGGGGTGTGGTCGCAGCAGGCCCTCAGCTCCGCCCCCTCCCTCCACTGCTGGAACGCCGCCAGCGGACTGGCCCCCGGCTCCACCAGCACGTGATCCACTGTGGACACAACACACCTGTGATTAGCCCCGCCCCCCCTGGCGCCCGGCTGATGTGATGGCTGAGGGGAGGGGCGGGGCCTGACTGATGGTGGTGGTCCCTCCGGACAGGGCGGCGCGCGTGGCGTGGTAGAGGTCGTCCGCCGGCCTCACGCCCCGCTGGGGGGCCAGCAGGCAGGTGTTGGCGTCCACCCCCCCTGGGATGACCAGCTGGCCGTAGGCGTCCACCGTCCGCACGCCCGTGGGCACTAGCAGGTTCTCACCGATCTGCCTGATGGGGGGGACGGGACAGGAAGCGTGATGACAGGTCGCCATGACGACAGCAGTGTATCCAAACAAACACACACCTGATGGTCCCGTCCTCCACGTACACGTCAGCGTAGAACGACTGGTCGTCGTTCACCACCTTCCCTCCTTTGATGAGCAGACGGTCGCCCTGGCAACGGACAGCAAAATCATTTTCAAATAATTCAAAATAAACCTGCTTCTGTTCCAAAGCTGATCGATAATCTAAAATTGATTCGAATCTGATTGGTCGTTGCTGACGTCACGCTTCCTGAACAGGTGCCCGACCCCTTCAGCCACAGCAGAGCTGACGTCACAGAAACGATGAAAAATATGAACTTTTCCATCCTGATGAAATGTTTGTTTTAACGATAAGTGATCAATAACCTTGCCAATAATAAATATTGATCCTCAACATAAATGGAGGTTAATGTATCGTTAATTAATCATCAATTAATCAATTAGACGTGACCATCCATCAGCAACCCTTCACTGCCGGTAAACCAAATCCTACCGGCCCGTTCCGGATCAAACCGGACCGGACCGACCCGCAGGTCCGGCCTGGTTCCGGTCGTCACGGCCCGGTGACCGTCAGGCGGAGCCGCCGCCCCTCTGACCCGGTACACCTTCTTCCGGTTCGGTTCCGACTTACCGGCCTCGCGCCGCTCTTCCGGTTCTGGAAAGACATCCTGATCGATCTCTGATCGTCTGATTGATCCGCCCTCACTCACATGCACACACACACACACACACACACCGCTATTGTTGTGCCCCTCTGTGCTGACGTCACATACCGGCAATTAGTACACACATGACTTCCGATGTGGAACTCCAGAATAAAAGCGCAGTTAAAGAAATATCAAACCAGGAAGTGAAATGTTCACGCAGCGAAATCGGTTCCGTCCGGATGGATCGATAATAGAGGAGATGAAATGATGCCGTTATTAATCAATGATTTATTGACAGCCAGAGAAGTTTCATACTTGAGTTCATGGTCGCTTAAAACAAACGCTTTTATTTTGAAATCACATCTCCGGAAGTGTTTAACGTGCGGGTTTGTGATTGGACGCCACCTGCAGAAACAGACACGATGGAGTGTAATCTGTTACCAATGGTGGATTCAATGTCGGAGCTGATGTTTAATCTATCACATGACGTCATCATTAACAAACTGATCAAAGACGTCATGATATGAAGGAACCCGTCACTTCCGCTCAAGTACCAGAACACCATATAAGGAATTTTTTTTTTTTTAATTTAAATTAAGGGAATAACCCACAGAAATCTGATTACATTTAAAAACGTTCCGGTGTACAAAATGACTCCACTTACATCGGGTCAGAGTCTATCTGTAAAAATACACAAATGTTTGTTTCTGATTAAACTTCTTTAATATTTAAAGTGATGTTATTTTATTGACTTAAAATTAAAAATTAAAAATGAAGATGACTGCTGCTGGAGGTTTGGTTCTGAATATTTATCCCACTATTGTTAATTCATCAAACCAACAAAATATCCGACATGCAAGCTCCTGGAATTAAAACTAAAACACGTTCCTCAAAGGAAGCGGAACTGGTTCCAGATCAGATCCGTCTCCTCCTGAAGACAACAGAAGAACTGCCTTTAGGTTCTGTGATTATTGATCAGGACCGTTAAACTGATCAGAACCTTTGATCTGATCAGAACTGATGATCTCCTCAGAGACGTTTTTCAATCATACCTTAAGTTCTTTTCCCACCTCTCTCTTGTTGTCCCGGGGGTGTCCAGAGGGGAACACCACCGTCGGTCCTCCTCCTCCTGCTCCTCCATCACGGCCATCGCTTCGGGTCCGGTGGGCTCTTCGTCTCTGCGTCTGCGGGCTGAACGACTCAAAGTTGAGGGTCTTGTTCTCGAAGGCTCCCTCCACGCTGCAGAACATCCCTCCATACTTCATCCGAGGACGAGGAGAGTCGGAGCCGAGCCGGGACAACAGAGAGGAGCAGTCGTCCTCCTGAGAACACCTCCGCTCAGACATCACGAGGAGTATGAGGGCAGAGCAGAGCGGAAGAGGAGGAGGACCTCAGGCGATTACTGGGGAGACGAGAAGAAGGAGGAGAAGAAAAAGGAGGTCATGGAGGAGGGGAGGAGATGTGATCTGAAGCTGAGACGAGAGGACAGATGAGAGGGAGGAAGAGGAGGAGGCAAACTGGGGAACTGGTGGAACCAACTGGTCCAGATCTGAAGTCCATGGTTCCTTTAGGGAGGAGATCCTGGTTCCTTTAGGGAGGAGATCCTGGTTCCTTTAGGGAGGAGATCCTGGTTCCTTTAGGGAGGAGATCCTGGTTCCTTTAGGGAGGAGATCCTGATTCCTTTAGGGAGGAGATCCTGGTTCCTTTAGGGAGGAGATCCTGGTTCCTTTAGGGAGGAGATCCTGGTTCCTTTAGGGAGGAGATCCTGGTTCCTTTAGGGAGGAGATCCTGATTCCTTTAGGGAGGAGATCCTGGTTCCTTTAGGGAGGAGATCCTGGTTCCTATAGGGAGGAGATCCTGGTTCCTTTAGGGAGGAGATCCTGGTTCCTATAGGGAGGAGATCCTGGTTCATTTAGGGAGGAGATCCTGGTTCCTTTAGGGAGGAGATCCTGGTTCATTCGGGGAGGAGATCCTGGTTCCTTTAGGGAGGAGATCCTGGTTCCTTTAGGGAGGAGATCCTGGTTCCTTTAGGGAGGAGATCCTGGTTCCTTCTGGGAGGAGATCCTGGTTCCTTCTGGGAGGAGATCCTGGTTCCTTTAGGGAGGAGATCCTGGTTCCTTCTGGGAGGAGATCCTGGTTCCTTCTGGGAGGAGATCCTGGTTCCTTCTGGGAGGAGATCCTGGTTCCTTTAGGGAGGAGATCCTGGTTCCTTTAGGGAGGAGATCCTGGTTCCTTCTGGGAGGAGATCCTGGTTCCTTCTGGGAGGAGATCCTGGTTCCTTTAGGGAGGAGATCCTGGTTCCTTTAGGGAGGAGATCCTGGTTCCTTTAGGGAGGAGATCCTGGTTCCTTTAGGGAGGTGTTCACCTCCTTCAAAGGGGAGGAGCTTTAACGTTTCCTGTCGTTCGTTGACATTTGTGGACACACTTGGTCCTGGTCTTTGGTTTGGCCCATCCATCCACCGCTCAGATCATCTCCATGTGACTTCCTGAGCTAAACGTGCTAACATGCTAACGTGCTAAACGTGATCAGGTGACCACGTCGGTGTTTTATTGCCAGCATTCAGGGAGCGTTTAATCCAACATGGAACATTCTGAACGTTTAACAGCTACCTAACTGGAAAAGGTTCAGGTCACATGACCTGGTTAGCCTGTCAGCTGACTGGCGGCAGTGGTCACGCCCAATGACACAACAACGTGGGAGGACCTTTCAGCTCAAAGACTCCGCCCAAACTCTCCAGCGTCATGATGACATCACCACAGCCTGTTGAGGAATAATGAAGGTGTTGACAGAACACAGACAAATAAAGGGAGGAGTGAAGTGCATCATGGGAGTCCTCACTTTGATGTCTGGTCAGAGATGAAATATCACACGTTCCTGATCACCTGCAGAACCAGCGGTTCTAAGAGACATCATGTGACATCATCATGTGATATCATCTTCATGTGACATCATCATCATGTGATATCATCTTCATGTGACATCATCATGTGATATCATCATCATGTGACATCATCGTCATGTGATATCATCTTCATGTGACATCATCATGTGACATCGTCATCATGTGACATCATCATCATGTGATATCATCATCATGTGACATCATCGTCATGTGATATCATCTTCATGTGACATCATCATCATGTGACATCATCATCATGTGATATCATCTTCATGTGACATCATCATCATGTGATATCATCTTCATGTGACATCATCATCATGTGATATCATCATCATGTGACATCATCGTCATGTGATATCATCTTCATGTGACATCATCATGTGACATCATCATCATGTGATATCATCTTCATGTGATATCATCATCATGTGACATCATCATCATGTGATATAATCTTCATGTGACATCTTCATCATGTGACATCATCATCATGTGACATCATCATCATGTGACATCATCATCATGTGATATCATCATCATGTGACATCATCATCATGTGATATCATCTTCATGTGACATCATCATGTGATATCATCTTCATGTGACATCATCGTCATGTGACATCATCATCATGTGACATCATCATCATGTGATATCATCATCATGTGACATCATCATCATGTGATATCATCTTCATGTGACATCATCGTCATGTGACAGCACGGCGAGGCTCCTGGATGTTTCTGGCTAACGAGCACAAAGAGACTCAGAGTTCAGGTCAGCGACCAATAACGATCTGAAGGAGACGAGAACCAGAGCTGTCACTTTAAATCAGGCCACTGACACACACACACACACACACACACACACACACACACACACACACACACACACACACACACACAGTACAGTGCGCCCTCATGCATTCACGCATCAAGGCTCGCAACTTCAACTTATTGTGGAGTTTTGGTAGGTAGTCACATGATACCATACTGGCATTCTATTGGCTGACAGCATCCTGAAGTGTTCTACGTTCCGTGAGTCTCGGACTTCCATGAGACACAAAAGTGCTTTAAACAGTCTATGAGAGTGTTTTAAAGGAAATACAGACAGAAGGTGGTTAGGGTTAGGGTTAATATCAGTATGGGGGGGTTAGGGTTAGGGTTAATATCAGTATGGGGGGGTTAGGGTTAGGGTTAATATCAGTATGGGGGGTTAGGGTTAGGGTTAATATCAGTATGGGGGGGTTAGGGTTAGGGTTAATATCAGTATGGGGGGGTTAGGGTTAGGGTTAATATCAGTATGGGGGGGTTAGGGTTAGGGTTAATATCAGTATGGGGGGTTAGGGTTAGGGTTAATATCAGTATGGGGGGGTTAGGGTGAGGGTTAATATCAGTATGGGGGGTTAGGGTTAGGGTTAATATCAGTATGGGGGGGTTAGGGTTAGGGTTAATATCAGTATGGGGGGTTAGGGTTAGGGTTAATATCAGTATGGGGGGGTTAGGGTTAGGGTTAATATCAGTATGGGGGGTTAGGGTTAGGGTTAATATCAGTATGGGGGGGTTAGGGTTAGGGTTAATATCAGTATGGGGGGTTAGGGTTAGGGTAAATATCAGTATGGGGGGGTTAGGGTTAGGGTTAATATCAGTATGGGGGGGTTAGGGTTAGGGTTAATATCAGTATGGGGGGGTTAGGGTTAGGGTTAATAAAACAGAATTCGTTGATTGCGTGTGATTCCTGGAACGCATGAACCACGAGGAACGAGGGACCACTGTACATCAAATACCTCATGTAAACGTGGTAATAAACATATTATACAGTTGATATTTCTACAGAAACTAGAGGAACGTGATAATAAATGAGCAGCTGGTACGATGTAAAATCTGTAAACACAAATATAAAGAACAAAAATATAGAGAACAGAAATATAAACTCTTATTTCATTCGTCTGAGGCCTGAACTGACGAAAATGACGACGATTTCACCTGTTTGTCTGTCTGTTTACCTGTCTGTCTGTTTACCTGTCTGTCTGTCTGTTTACCTGTCTGTCTGTTTACCTGTGTGTCTGTCTGTCTGTCTGTTTACCTGTCTGTCTGTCTGTCTGTCTGTTTACCTGTCTGTCTGTCTGTCTGTCTGTCTGTCTGTTTACCTGTCTGTCTGTTTACCTGTCTGTCTGTTTACCTGTCTGTCTGTCTGTCTGTTTACCTGTCTGTCTGTTTACCTGTCTGTCTGTCTGTCTGTCTGTTTACCTGTCTGTCTGTTTACCTGTCTGTCTGTTTACCTGTCTGTCTGTCTGTTTACCTGTCTGTCTGTTTACCTGTCTGTCTGTCTGTTTACCTGTCTGTCTGTCTGTCTGTCTGTCTGTCTGTCTGTCTGTCTGTCTGTGTGTCAGGTTCATTTTGAGTCCTGTTTGTGGATCCTGTTCTGGATTTTTTTGATCTGAACAGATGAAACCAGATTCACAAACCTGGTTTGCTGGAGCGTTTACATAAATACTTTATTGGTAACTCGTCTCGCCGTCCTCCAACATGGCCGACATGTCCATTCACTTTGACTCAAGCTCCGCCCCTTCATTAAGTTCCATGGAAATCCGTTAGCTAGTTTGCTAACTCTTTAGCCTGGGCGGGGCCTCCCCGGCTGCAGCGCAAACATCTGATTTCGGTCACATTTCAAAACCGTCTGGTTGATGACGAACCGGTACTGGAAGCAGATTGTTGACCGGAGACGGTTTCCATGGCGATGACAACAAAGAGCAGGGAAAACATGTCTCGTTTCCTTTGCCCCGCCTCCAGCAGGTGGACTTCCTGCCCCAGGTTTGGTCCAGGATGGTGAGGAGAGGTTACACACTGTGGCCGGAGATCTCTGGGAGCTGCTGCTAGTCTGCAGGTGCAACCGCCAATCAGAACAAAGCTAACCTCACCTGACCTGACGACACGCTGTCACGTTTTCTGTCGTTCTACTGACAGACATGTTGGAAAACTGTAGCGACCCAGCTAGCTAGAGTAGCTAGCTAGAGTAGCTAGCAGAGTAGCTAGCAGTGTTTAAAACCAGCTAACACTGACAGGCGTTAGCTTTAGCTAGCTAAAGTAGCTAGCAGTGTTTAAAAGCAGCTAACACTGACAGGTGTTAGCTTTAGCTAGCTAAAGTAGCTAGCAGTGTTTAAAAGCAGCTAACACTGACAGGTGTTAGCTTTAGCTAGCTAAAGTAGCTAGCAGTGTTTAAAAGCAGCTAACACTGACAGGCGTCCTGCTAGCTGAGGTAAACCGTTTGTAGTCCAGCACCACGTTGGCCCCTGGGGGCCACACTGAGTTTTCAGCTGCATATCAGGTGTAGCTAGCAAGAGCTAACACAACGCTAGTTAGCACACTGGTAGTTTCCACTGGACGGCGGTTCCCATGACAACCAATCGGTCAGCCCCAGTGTGTGGAATCCCAACTTCGGCTGACAGGTGATCTGATTGGCTGACGGCAGGTCAGCAGGGCAGTGAAGCCGACGCCCCTCAGTCAGTCCTGCTGGTTCCACGATGTGAATCCGCCTGAACCCCCCCGTCTGTTGGTTTGATCCAGGAGGAGCCCCCCCGCTGAGCAACCAGCTGCTGGACTCTGGAGGCAGAACCTGGAACCAGACTGGAGAACAGCCACCGTTACCGGTTACCATTAACGGGCACGAGTCATACCTGTGTACCTGTAGTGTACCTGTGTACCTGTAATGTACCTGTGTACCTGTAGAGTACCTGTGTACCTGTAGTGTACCTGTGTACCTGTAATGTACCTGTGTACCTGTAGTGTACCTGTGTACCTGTAGTGTACCTGTGTACCTGTAATGTACCTGTGTACCTGTAGTGTACCTGTGTACCTGTAGTGTACCTGTGTACCTGTAGTGTACCTGTGTACCTGTAATGTACCTGTGTACCTGTAGTGTACCTGTGTACCTGTAATGTACCTGTGTACCTGTAGTGTACCTGTGTACCTGTAATGTACCTGTGTACCTGTAGTGTACCTGTGTACCTGTAGTGTACCTGTGTACCTGTAGTGTACCTGTGTACCTGTAATGTACCTGTGTACCTGTAGTGTACCTGTGTACCTGTAATGTACCTGTGTACCTGTAGTGTACCTGTGTACCTGTGATGTACCTGTGTACCTGTAGTGTACATGTGTACCTGTAATGTACCTGTGTACCTGTAGTGAACCTGTGTACCTGTAGTGAACCTGTGTACCTGTAGTGTACCTGTGTACCTGTAATGTACCTGTGTACCTGTAGTGTACATGTGTACCTGTAATGTACATGTGTACCTGTAGTGAACCTGTGTACCTGTAGTGTACCTGTGTACCTGTAGTGAACCTGTGTACCTGTAGTGTACCTGTGTACCTGTAGTGAACCTGTGTACCTGTAGTGTACATGTGTACCTGTAGTGTACATGTGTACCTGTAGTGAACCTGTGTACCTGTAGTGTACCTGTGTACCTGTAATGTACCTGTGTACCTGTAGTGTACATGTGTACCTGTAATGTACATGTGTACCTGTAGTGAACCTGTGTACCTGTAGTGTACATGTGTACCTGTAGTGAACCTGTGTACCTGTAGTGTACCTGTGTACCTGTAGTGAACCTGTGTACCTGTAGTGTACCTGTGTACCTGTAATGTACCTGTGTACCTGTAGTGTACATGTGTACCTGTAATGTACATGTGTACCTGTAGTGTACCTGTGTACCTGTAGTGTACCTGTGTACCTGTAGTGAACCTGTGTACCTGTAGTGAACCTGTGTACCTGTAGTGTACATGTGTACCTGTAGTGTACATGTGTACCTGTAGTGAACCTGTGTACCTGTAGTGTACATGTGTACCTGTAATGTACATGTGTACCTGTAGTGAACCTGTGTACCTGTAGTGTACATGTGTATCTGTAGTGTACCTGTGTACCTGTAGTGTACCTGTGTACCTGTAGTGTACCTGTAGTGAACCTGTGCATTTGTAGTGTACCTGTGTACCTGTAGTAAACCTCTGTACCTGTAGTGAACCTGTGTATTTGTAGTGTACCTGTGTACCTGTAGTAAACCTGTGTATTTGTAGTGAACCTGTGTATTTTTAGTGAACCTGTGTACCTGTAGTGAACCTGTGTACATGTAGTGAACCTGTGTACCTGTAGTAAACCTGTGTACCTGTAGTGAACCTGTGTACCTGTAGTGAACCTGTGTACCTGTAGTAAACCTGTGTACCTGTAGTGAACCTGTGTACCTGTAGTGAACCTGTGTATTTTTAGTGTACCTGTGTATCTGTAGTAAACCTGAGTATCTGTAGTGAACCTGTGTATTTGTAGTGGACCTGTGTACCTGTAGTGAACCTGTGTATTTGTAGTGGACCTGTTGACCTGTAGTGAACTGTGTACTTGTAGTGAACTGTGTATTTGTAGTGAACCTGTGTATTTGTAGTGGACCTGTGTACCTGTGGTGAACCTGTGTATTTGTAGCGGACCTGTGTACCTGTAGCGAACCTGTGTACCTGTAGTAAACTGTGTTCTGTAGTGAACTGTGTACTTGTAGTGAACTGTGTACTTGTAGTGACCTGTGTACTTGTAGTAAACTGTGTCCTTTTAGTGAACTGTGTACTTGTAGCAAACTGTGTACTTGTAGTGAACTGTGTACTTGTAGTAAAATGTGTAATTGTAGTAAACTGTGTACTTGTAGTAAACTGTGTACTTGTAGTAAACTGTACTTGTAGTAAACTGTACTTGTAGTAAACTGTACTTGTAGTAAACTGTGCTTGTAGTAAACTGTGTACTTGTAGTGCATTGTGTACTTGTAGTAAACTGTGTACTTGTAGTAAACTGTACTTGTAGTAAACTGTGTACTTGTAGTAAACTGTGTACTTGTAGTGAACTGTGTACTTGTAGTAAACTGTGTACTTGTAGTAAACTGTGTACTTGTAGTGAACTGTGTACTTGTAGTAAATTGTACTTGTAGTAAACTGTGTACTTGTAGTAAACTGTACTTGTAGTAAACTGTGTACTTGTAGTAAACTGTGTACTTGTAGTAAACTGTACTTGTAGTACACTGTACTTGTAGTAAACTGTACTTGTAGGAAACTGTGTACTTGTAGTAAACTGTACTTGTAGTAAACTGTGTACTTGTAGCGAACTGTGTACTTGTAGCAAACTGTGTACTTGTAGTGAACTGTGTACTTGTAGTAAAATGTGTAATTGTAGTAAACTGTGTACTTGTAGTAAACTGTGTACTTGCAGTAAACTGTGTACTTGTAGTAAACTGTGTAGTTGTAGTAAACTGTGTACTTGTAGTGAACTGTGTACTTGTAGTAAACTGTGTACTTGTAGTAAACTGTGTACTTGTAGTAAACTGTGTACTCACAGTAAACTGTGTACTTGTAGTAAACTGTGTACCTACCAGCTGCCGTTAGGACCAGAGGATGAACGCCAAAGAGAAGAATAGAAACAGAAACAGGAACTGAAAGAAGGAAACATCAGAGTTCAGGTTATTTCTTGTTGATAGTAGGGTGGTAGTTTTAGTTCGTACTAATGGTAGTTTTAGTTAGTACTAGTGGTAGTTCACATAGTACTGTAGAGAGTTTTAGTTAGTAATGGTACTTTTAGTTAGTACTGGTGATGGTTTTAGTTTTAATTAGTATAAGTAGTTTTGTAGTGGTAGTTTTAATTAGTATTGGTAGTTTAGTAGTGGTAGTTTTGGCTAGTATTGGTAGTTTAGTAGTGGTAGTTTTAGTTAGTATTGGTAGTTTAGTTGTGGTAGCTTTAGTTAGTATTGGTAGTTTAGTAGTGGTAGTTTTGGCTAGTATTGGTAGTTTAGTAGTGGTAGTTTTAGTTAGTATTGGTAGTTTAGTTGTGGTAGCTTTAGTTAGTATTGGTAGTTTAGTAGTGGTAGTTTTGGCTAGTATTGGTAGTTTAGTAGTGGTAGTTTTAGTTAGTATAGGTAGTTTAGTCGTGGTAGCTTCAGTTAGTATTGATAGTTTAGTAATGGTGGTTTGATTTAGTATTGGTACTTTACTAGTGGTAGTTTTAGTTAGTATTGGTAGTTTGCTTGTGGTAGTTTTAGTTAGTATTGGTAGTTTACTAGTGGTAGTTTTAGTTACTATTGGTAGTTTACTAGTGGTAGTTTTAGTTAGTATTGGTAGTTTGATAGTCCTACCTTTTCCTCCAGTTCTTTAATCTGTCGCTTCTGTGCTTCTATACATTCTTCCAGCTCCTTGTTCCTCTGTCAAAAACAAGGAACAAACAAACAACAGAACTATAACTCAACAATATGAACTACATAAATAACAGTTTGATTAAATCTAACACCTCTCCATTCTAGCTCCTTACCAGCTGTTAATACACAGTATTTACCCAGTGTTTTACATGTTCACCTATTGTTTACCAGGTATCGTTGACATGTTCACCAGAGGCCTGTACCATAAAGCTGGATTACGGCTTAGCCAGATAACTTCAGGCTTAACCCTGGCTTTTCGGTACCCTAAAGGTTGCTGACTTTCTATCGGGCTATGTTGTCGCGGTAACCTATGCTGAACACCTAACCTGCTCCGGAGCAGGATAAGTTCAGGATAAGATCAGCAGGTATAACAGCCCCACCTACTGACCAATCAGAGCTCAGCAGGTATAACAGCCCCACCTACTGACCAATCAGAGCTCAGCGGGTATAACAGCCCCACCTACTGACCAATCAGAGCTCAGCAGGTATAACAGCCCCACCTACTGACCAATCAGAGCTCAGCAGGTATAACAGCCCCACCTACTGACCAATCGGTTCTCCTGAAAACGGGCCGTCCGTTCCCTGAGAACCCGGTGGATCTCGGGTCACAGCTTGTGTGCAGAGCGCTCAGGCAGAGAGAATATTTAGGGATGGCTGTAATCCGGTGGGATTGGCTGAACAATGACTGTAGAAAGGTAGAGGTTTTGGGGGGAGGGGTTACATTACATCTGTCAGCTGCTGGAGCCTCACATCAGGAATGGAACGCACCCCAACCCCGCGCTGACAGCCCCACACAGTGTGCATTGACCTGAGGGTCTTTGAGACAGTTCATATATTTCTGAGTGATGTTGGTAATTATTATGATGTCCTGAAATCCCTCGTTGGACGGGTTACAAGCAACACACAGATAGAATGTCATTGATCAATGATTTGTTTCAGTAAATCATGGATTGATCGATTGATTGATTGATCGGTACTTGTGTTGGCGATGCTGAAAACCTGTGAAGAACACAGTACGTAGAGCTGTTCATAAAGTCACGGGGCTACGATCACATGTCATAACCAAACATGTGGTTCACACACACATGTATGAACACACACATGTTACTGTAGTCAGATACACAAGTGCAGTCATAGTGGGGCAGTAATATTATAATGGCACTAACTTCCTCATTGACGCAGTCGGCCATGTTTTCCCAGAGATCCTTGCTCCGTTTGGCAGCTGCAGCTGTGTTGCTTTTTGCCTGGATTATTGATTTGTATTGATCGTATATTAATTATTATTGTTTGCTCCTCCGTTGTAAAATATGCGTCTCGGGCCGGTTTGTTGCATGTTTGTGATTGGTCGCATGCAGCAAACTCCGCCCTTTTTATGTGAGCGCACACAGATCTAGAGTGGACAAGCCTGGATTGAATTAGTGAGTTGATAGCCGGCTTTATGGAACCGGAAATCTGGAGGGTGGATGTCTGGGTAAGTGAAGCCAGATAAGGAAGAGGAAGCCTGACTAGGTTAATCCAGCTTTATGGGACAGGACTCTGGTGTTTACCGGGTACCGTTGACGTGTTTACCGGTTATTGTTTACGTGTTTACCTGTTGTGTGAGCTGCAGTACTTCCATCCTTTCTCGGAGGATCTGGCTGTCTCGCTCCCTCAGCTCAAACATCACCGTGCGTTTCCATTGGTCCATGGCTCTCTTAAGCCCCTCCCGCTCGTTCTCCGTCAGCGTTTCAGAGAGACGACCTTCGACCTTCAACCCCTCCATCCTTGTCTTCTCCTCCTGCTGCAGAGCCTCAAACAACATGGCCTCCAGCTCCAGGATCCTCTGCACCAACCACACATACGTTACGTCACCAACCGCAGCTACACGCCAGTGACATCACAGCACCACCAGGTGGAGGCAGGAAGTGACATCACAGCACCGCCAGGTGGAGGCAGGAGGTGACATCACAACACCACCGAGTGGAGGTAAGAAGTGACATCACAACACCACCGAGTGGAGGTAAGAAGTGACATCACAACACCACCGAGTGGAGGTAAGAAGTGACATCACAACACCACCGAGGGGAGGCAGGAAGTGACATCAGCAACACGAATGAATTCATTTCCTGACTGGTCGCCATGGCAGCGTGTTGCAGCTAGCCGTAACATCCTGGCGCTGCCACCGACCTTATGAGCCTGGTCCATCGACTGCTTCCTGTAGTCCAGCTCCTCGTCCAGGTAGCCTTTCTGTTTGCTGAACAGGTCCTGGAGGGGTGGGGGTAACCATCACACAGGTTGATTCGAGGGGGTGGGGGGTACGTGGTAACCATAGAAACAGTTCAGGGAGACCTGAGGTTTGTACCTTCTCGCTCTCGATGTCCAACATCTTCTGCTGCAGGAGCGACTTGGTGACCTCGATGGACTCCAGCCACTGAGGACAGAGGGGGCGGTCCGTTACACACGGCAGGAAGTGACATCATCAGGCTTCAGGGCTTCTGTTACCTTCTCTGCCAGAGTGAGAACTGTCCTGGCGTGGATGACGACCACCTGCTCCTCATTGGACAGGTTCTGTAGTTAAACATGTCAACAACATGTTAGCAACACATCAGCAACACGTTAGCTACACATCAGCAACACGTTAGTAACATGTCAGCAACATGTCAACAATATGTCAACAACACGTTAGCAACACGTCAGCAACACGTTAGTAACACGTCAGCAACACGTTAGTAACATGTTAATATGTCAACAACATGATAGTAACATGTCAGCAACATGTCAACAATATGTCAACAACACGTTAGCAATACGTCAGCAACACGTTAGCAACACGTCAGCAACACGTTAGTAACATGTCAGCAACATGTCAACAATATCTCAACAACACGTTAGCAACATGTTAGCAACACGTCAGCAACACGTTAGTAACATGTCAGCAACATGTCAACAATATGTCAACAACACATTAGTAACATGTCAGCAACATGTCAACAATACGTCAACAACACATTAGCAACATGTTAGCAACACGTCAGCAACACGTTAGTAACATGTCAGCAACATGTCAACAATGTCAACAACACAATAGCAACACATCAGTAACACGTCAGCAACACATTAGTAACATGTCAGCAACATGTAAACAACATGTCAACAACACGTCAGCAACATGTCAGCAACAGGTCAGCAACATGTCAGCAATATGTCAACAACATTATAGCAACATGTCACTAACATGTCAACAATGTCAACAACACGGTAGCAACACATTAGTAACATGTTAGTAACATGTCAGCAACATGTCAACAACACGTTAGTAACATGTCAGCAACATGTCAACACATCAGCAACACATCAGTAACACATCAGCAACACATCAGAAACATGTCAACAACATGTCAACAATGTCAACAACACGGTAGCAACACGTTAGTAACATGTTAGTAACATGTCAGCGACATGTCAGCAACATGTCAGCAACATGTCAGCAACATGTCAGCAACATGTCAACACATCAGCAACACATCAGCAACACATTAACAACACATCAGCAACACATCAGCAACATGTCAACAACATGTCAGCGGCATGTCAGAAACACGTCAGCAACACGTCAACAACACGTCAACAACATGTCAGCGAAACAGAAAATTATTCGGTTCAAAGTGTTTTTTGACATCTGGGAAACAAACAGTCAACATGGTGACACGTGGTGAAACGTGGTGACACGTGGTGAAACGTGGTGACACGTGGTGAAACGTGGTGACACGTGGTGACATATGGTGACACATGGTGACAGCAGCTGATCGTCAGGTGGAAATGACACGACAGCACATTCATGTACAGAAGAAGCTGAACATACACTTACGGCGTTATCGCCCAGGATGTCCAGCTTCTTCATCAGCTCACTGATCACGATCTCCTGAGGAGGAAGACCACAGTCAGCAGGGCGGCCCAGGTGTACTCAGGTGTACTCAGGTGTTACTCAGATGTTACTCAGGTGTAATTCAGGTGTAACTCAGGTGTAACTCAGGTGTAACTCAGATGTTACTCAGGTGTTACTCAGGTTTAACTCAGGTGTAACTCAGGTGTTACTCAGGTGTGCTCAGGTGTTACTCAGGTGTACTCAGGTGTAACTCAGATGTTACTCAGTTGTAACTCAGGTGTAACTCAGATGTTACTCAGGTGTACTCAGGTGTAACTCATGTGTGCTCAGGTGTGCTCAGGTGTACTCAGGTGTTACTCAGGTGTACTCAGGTATTACTCAGGTGTACTCAGGTATTACTCAGGTGTTACTCAGGTGCACTCACTGTGACCCCCTCTGCTTCGCAATAGATCTGCAGAGGACTGAGGCCTTCTGGGAAATAGAGTTGTCTGAAGTTAATGGGAGGTGAGCGTCGTTCTCTCTCCTGAAGAAAAGGTGTGGTTTCCATGGAAACAGAGAGACAACGTTAGAAACATTTCTGTGCGAGAACAAGTTACGAATTTGATTTCACCAAATGATTGAAAACATGTTTATGTTCCTTTAGGCGACAAAAAATACAAAGCTGTTTGAAACCTTTAACACCAATAGAATGAATTCAGCTCATGTTTCGCTGTCTGGCTTCTGATTGGTTCTAGTTGTTTGTGTTCTCAGGACGGTTTGTTGTTGTTTGTGCTGTCATATGTTTGTTATTGTTTTGCTGTGGTGTTTGTTATTGTTTTGCTGTGGTGTTGTTGTTTTGTTGTGGTGTTTGTTATTGTTTTGCTGTGGTGTTTGTTGTTGTTTTGCTGTGGTGTTTGTTGTTGTTTTGCTGTGGTGTTTGTTGTTGTTTTGCTGTGGTGTTTGTTGTTGTTTTGCTGTGGTGTTGTTGTTGTTGTTTTGCTGTGGTGTTGTTGTTTTGCTGTGGTGTTTGTTGTTGTTTTGCTGTGGTGTTGTTGTTTTGCTGTGGTGTTGTTGTTTTGCTGCGGTGTTTGTTGTTTTGCTGTGGTGTTGTTGTTTTGCTGTGGTGTTGTTGTTTTGCTGTGGTGTTGTTGTTTTGCTGTGGTGTTTGTTGTTGTTTTGCTGTGGTGTTGTTGTTTTGCTGTGGTGTTTGTTATTGTTTTGTTGCAGTCTTTGTTGTTTTGTTCTTGTGTTGTTGTTGTTGTTGTTGTCCTGTTTGTTGTTGTTTACCTCCAGCTCCAGGATCCTGAACTCCAGCAGTTCGTTCTGGTCCTTCACGTCCTGGATGTCGTTCCTCAGCCGCAGGTCCTCACCTTCCATCTGCCTCACCTGGAGGAAGCATCCAGCCGTCAGAGGACCACCCCCTCGCCCCCTCACCCCCCTCAACACCTGACCCCCTCACCCCCCTCACCTTCTCCACCAGCTCCTGGTTGCGTTGATACAGCGCCTGCTTCTCCTCCACCCACTTCACATCCTGACAGACAGACAGAAAGCAGCGTCAGGCTCCGCCCCCAGACCTCCACAGACAGGTGTTCCGTCACACTGGAACCCCATTAGCTATCCAGATGTGTGTTACCAGTCCCTGCTGCTTCAGCGCTGACTCCAGATCAGCCACTCTGCTTTCATAGCGGCTGACGTCCCTCAGCAGCTGCTCTCTGGTCTGAAACGTAGCAGAACTGTCAGCGGCTTCGGACTCGCAACCCCGACCCGGTTCTGCTGCCGCGAGGCGGCTCACCTTGATCTCCTTCTCAGGGTCGTAGTTCCCGCCGCTCGTCTCTGTCAGCAGGGTGTACGCGCGCTGGAGCGCCTGGTACTCCTGAGTCAGCTGACGGTATCGGAGCTCCGCCTCCTCACGCGCACACACCTGGAACACACAAACCAGAAGCAGAACCAGAACCAGAGATTCTGTTCAGTTCTCTGTGGATGCAGAAACCCCCCCAACATGCAGTCAGCAAACAAGTTTACGTAAACATGTCTAGGTAAACATCATGTTTACGTAAACATGTCTAGGTAAACATCATGTTTACATAAACATGTCTAGGTAAACATCATGTTTACGTAAACATGTCTAGGTAAACATCATGTTTACGTAAACATGTCTAGGTAAACATCATGTTTACGTAAACATGTCTAGGTAAACATCATGTTTACGTAAACATGTCTAGGTAAACATCATGTTTACGTAAACATGTCTAGGTAAACATCATGTTTACGTAAACATGTCTAGGTAAACATCATGTTTACGTAAACATGTCTAGGTAAACATCATGTTTACGTAAACATGTCTAGGTAAACATCATGTTTACGTAAACACTGGTGTGATGGGCATGTCTATGGAAACAGGTGTGGTGGGCGTGTCTATGTTAACAGGTTCAGTGGGCGTGTCTATGGAAACAGTTGTGATGGGCGTGTCTATCTAAACAGGTGTGGTGGGCGTGTCTATGTTAACAGGTTCAGTGGGCGTGTCTACATAAACAGGTGTGGTGGGCGTGTCTATCCAAACAGATGTGGTGGGCGTGTCTACATTAACAGGTGTGGTGGGCGTGTCCATGAAAACAGGTGTGGTGGGCGTGTACCTCCTCCGGTTCGGTGTCTGGAGTTCTGTCCGTGTGAAAGGACAAAGACGACCCGTCAGAGTCCATCGAGGCTTCTTCGTCATAGCCATAAAACGTCTCAATCACCTGGAGAGACACACACACACACACACACACACACACACACACACACACACACACACACACACACACACACACACACACACGTATGGTATATTAAAATTATGAAAGACAGTTAGAACATCAGTCTGGCCTCTAGGGTTTGGTCTCGTGGGTCCGGTCTCGGGGGTCCGGTCTCGTGGGTCCGGTCTCGTGGGTCCGGTCTCGGGGGTCCGGTCTCGGGGGTCCGGTCTCGGGGGTCCGGTCTCACCCTGCAGGCTCTGAAGGTGCGTTTCCTCCTGACGGAGTCCTGGCGGCGGTACCGCAGTAACATGTCTCTCTCCTGTCAGACACAACCAACATCAGACAGGAGGCGACGGCGGCCTACCAACCTGCAGCACGGCGGTTCTGGGCGGGACTTACGATCACGTTCTTGACATAACCCGCTGTCTCCAGAGCCTGAAACACAAACGCTGGTCAGCATGATGCTTCCTGTCATAACGTTATACCTCTAGTGGTAGTAACAGACGTAGTACTACCAACGGTAGTATTAATGTAGACGTAGTACTACCAACGGTAGTATTAATGTAGATGTAGTTCTACCAACGGTAGTATTAATGTAGACGTAGTTCTACTAATAGTAGTATTAATATAGATGTAGTTCTACCAACGGTAGTATTAATGTAGACGTAGTACTACTAATAGTAGTATTAATATAGATGTAGTCCTATAATAGTAGTATTAATGTAGACGTAGTACTACTAATAGTAGTATTAATATAGACGTAGTCCTATAATAGTAGTATTAATGTAGATGTAGTTCTACCAACGGTAGTATTAATGTAGACGTAGTACTACCAACGGTAGTATTAATGTAGACGTAGTACTACCAACGGTAGTATTAATGTAGACGTAGTACTACTAATAGTAGTATTAATATAGATGTAGTCCTATAATAGTAGTATTAATGTAGACGTAGTACTTCTAATAGTAGTATTAATATAGACGTAGTCCTATAATAGTAGTATTAATGTAGATGTAGTTCTACCAACGGTAGTATTAATGTATACGTAGTACTACTAATAGTAGTATTAATGTAGACGTAGTACTACTAATAGTAGTATTAATGTAGACGTAGTACTACTAATAGTAGTATTAATATAGACGTAGTCCTATAATAGTAGTATTAATGTAGATGTAGTTCTACCAACGGTAGTATTAATGTAGACGTAGTACTACTAATAGTAGTATTAATGTAGACGTAGTCCTACTAATAGTAGTATTAATGTAGACGTAGTACTACTAATAGTAGTATTAATATAGACGTAGTCCTATAATAGTAGTATTAATGTAGATGTAGTTCTACCAACGGTAGTATTAATGTATACGTAGTACTACTAATAGTAGTATTAATGTAGACGTAGTACTACTAATAGTAGTATTAATGTAGACGTAGTCCTACTAATAGTAGTATTAATGTAGACGTAGTACTACTAATAGTAGTATTAATGTAGACGTAGTCCTACTAATAGTAGTATTAATGTAGACGTAGTACTACTAATAGTAGTATTAATATAGACGTAGTCCTATAATAGTAGTATTAATGTAGACGTAGTACTACCAACGGTAGTATTAATGTAGACGTAGTACTACCAACGGTAGTATTAATGTAGACGTAGTACTACTAATAGTAGTATTAATATAGATGTAGTCCTATAATAGTAGTATTAATGTAGACGTAGTACTTCTAATAGTAGTATTAATATAGACGTAGTCCTATAATAGTAGTATTAATGTAGATGTAGTTCTACCAACGGTAGTATTAATGTATACGTAGTACTACTAATAGTAGTATTAATGTAGACGTAGTACTACTAATAGTAGTATTAATGTAGACGTAGTACTACTAATAGTAGTATTAATATAGACGTAGTCCTATAATAGTAGTATTAATGTAGATGTAGTTCTACCAACGGTAGTATTAATGTAGACGTAGTACTACTAATAGTAGTATTAATGTAGACGTAGTCCTACTAATAGTAGTATTAATGTAGACGTAGTCCTACTAATAGTAGTATTAGTGTAGATGTAGTTCTACCAACGGTAGTATTAATGTAGACGTAGTACTATTAATAGTAGTATTAATGTAGACGTAGTCCTACTAATAGTAGTATTAATGTAGACGTAGTCCTACTAATAGTAGTATTAATGTAGACGTAGTACTACCAACAGTGGTATTAACACAGACATAGTCCTACTAAAGTCCTACTGAACCTTGGACAGGTCATCAATGATGTGTTGCTGCTCCACCACTTGCAACCGCAGGAACTCCATCTCTCGCTCATCCTGGCTGTAACCATGGTAACTGGTCCGGTCCAGGTCATTGAGAGAACTGGGTCTCCTCTGTATAAAGAAGCAGTGCAGGTAGCATGCTAACAGGTGTTAGCTTAGAGAACATCAGTCTGAATCTGGTGTGAAGGGGACGAGTGTTGTCAGGTGAGTGGTTACCATAGTTACCATCTCCAGGTTCTCCTGCGTGACAAAGCGAAGCTTGTTGTCAAGACGACGCACTTTTAGCGCCAGTTCCTCATTTTTACGACTCAGACGTTTGTTTTTATCCAAAAGAGGAAGAAACTGACTCTCCGCCTCTCGCAGACGCTTCAGCTGCAGAAGAAGAAAACAGGAAGCAAAACATCACTAAAAATATTCAAAATAACGACATACAAATAATTAAGAATAACGACATAAAAGATACTAAAGAAAAACATCACTAAAAATATTCAAATATAACGACATTA
>NC_090796.1:17717500-17722500 GCF_040054535.1 Antennarius striatus | reverse complement strand
AGGAGGGATTATCTGTTTCTGATGTCATGATGATGGTATGATGATGTCATGATAGTCTGATGATGATATCATGATGATGGTATGATGATGTCATGATAGTGTGATGATGATGTCATGATAGTGTGATGTTGATGTCATGATGATGTCACTATAATGTCACGGGGTCACGTCTCTAAGTGATGTGGAGTCATGAACTCATTTCCTGTGGCTCATCCGTCTTCAGTGAGGAGCTGTCTGCAGCCGGAATGCCAAGAATGCTAACAATGCTAAGGACGCTAAAGAGGATGTCATGTGGTCTCAGACCAGTGAGGTCAGAAAGAGGCTGGACTGTCCCTGATGACATCATCATGAGTTAACGTACCTGTGTGGGCGGAGACAGTCGTCTGTCCAGGCTGCAGATTGGTCGTAGCCACGCCCCTTTGTGTTGTTGACTATTTAAAACAAGAGGCCACGCCTCCTTGCCTCCCTGTAATTGAAGTCCCGCCCACTGCATGCAAGCTCCACCTGCCAGGTGACATCACAGAGAAGAGATTTTATTGATTTATACATTCATGTTCTGCCTCAGGAAAATGAGGAGGAAGAGGAAGGAGGAAGAGGAAGGAGGAAGAGGAAGAGGAAGAGGAAGGAGGTTGTTCCTCAAATGCTTCACCTGTTCTTTAAATACATTTAAATACGATCGTGAGTCAAACCATCTCAGGTGTTCTGACTGATACCCACACCCACCAGCAGGGGGCGTCTGGACTCGTATCCACGGGAGGAGGAGGAGTGAGGAAGGTCTCCCTCATCTCCTCCTCCAGCTGCTCCTCTTCTCCTCTCTTGACATCTTTAATCAGTGTCACATTAAAATGCACACACACACACACACACACACACACACACACACACACACACACACACACACACACACACACACACACACACACACACACACCATGAGCAGAGAGTGTGTGTCTGCACCATCTGCAGTTATGAGTGAAGCATTCCATCCTCCTCTTCCTCCTCAGACCCGGGGGTCAAACCTCAGACTGCAGACACTCCACTTCAGTGGTATTTGCTGCAGTGCATTATGGGTAATGGAGGCTGGTGAATAAAATGTAGGCCAGAAATATGAATAAACAGAACGTTTGAATGCAGACGACTGACAGGTGGGAGATTCTACCTGAGTCGCTTGAAAGGCATCATGGGAAAGTAGAAAGTACGCTTCATCCTACCTCCTCACCCCCCTCACCCCCCCTCACTCCCCCACTCTCTCTCTCCTTTTCAGTCAGGATGTATGAAGGACAACTCATCTACATATGAATGTGTATCACACACACACACACACACACACACACACACACACACACACACACACACACACACACACACACACACACACACACACACACACACACACACACACACACAGCAGTAGGTAGGTCGGTTTCGTTTGAAGTGTTGTGATTTAATTTTCTGACATATTCATCCTCTGATCTCATTTAGTTCTTTATTTTGCTTTTCTTTACCTCCTTCCTCATCCCTTCATCCTCATCCCTTCATCCCTCCTTCCTCATCCCTTCATCCTCATCCCTCCTTCCTCATCCCTCCATCCTCATCCCTCCTTCCTCATCCCTCCTTCCTCATCCCTCCTTCCTCATCCCTTCATCCTCATCCCTCCTTCCTCATCCCTCCATCCTCATCCCTCCTTCCTCATCCCTCCTTCCTCTTCCCTCCATCCTCATCCTCATCCCTCCTTCCTCATCCCTCCATCCTCATCCCTCCTTCCTCATCCCTCCATCCTCATCCCTTCATCCTTCCATCCTCATCCCTTCATCCTCATCCCTCCTTCCTCATCCCTCCATCCTCATCCCTTCATCCCTCCTTCCTCATCCCTTCATCCTCATCCCTTCATCCCTCCATCCTCATCCCTTCATCCCTTCTTCCTCATCCCTCCATCCTCATCCCTTCATCCCTCCATCCTCATCCCTTCATCCCTTCTTCCTCATCCCTCCATCCTCATCCCTTCATCCCTCCATCCTCATCCCTTCATCCCTCCATCCTCATCCCTCCATCCTCATCCCTTCATCCCTCCATCCTCATCCCTTCATCCCTCCATCCTCATCCCTCCATCCTCATCCCTTCATCCCTCCATCCTCATCCCTTCATCCCTTCTTCCTCATCCCTCCATCCTCATCCCTTCATCCCTCCATCCTCATCCCTTCATCCCTCCATCCTCATCCCTCCATCCTCATCCCTCCATCCTCATCCTCTGAGTCAGGACTGCTGTGAGCGACTGACCAATCAGACAGGAACAGCAGGTCGTTGGTTACCATGGTAACACATTCATCAGCTAATTGTTAGTGTTTCTTAGCGTTTACTTAGCTTAGCAACAGGCTAATTATTCTCCTCACATACAGGAAGTATCGATGGCATCTGGTTGGTTCCCTACTGCTGCTGACACCTGACAGGAAACAGCTGATGGAGCAGGAAGGGGGGGGGGTGCTGAGGAGGAGGAGGGGGGTCAGGGGTGAGACAGGTGAGGAAGAGGAAGGTAGAAAGTTTCATAATTCAGCTTTTCACTGAAACTTCATCTCATCCATTATTAACAAAGGAAACACTGAAGCAGCCAATCAGCTGTCAGCGCTAATGTGGAATTATTCACTAAATTAACTCTAACTGTGTGTGTGTGTGTGTGTGTGTGTGTGTGTGTGTGTGTGTGTGTGTGTGTGTGTGTTTAAACTGATTGCTAATTTTATTCTGAACAACAGAAGGTCATTCAGGAAAAAATAAGAGAAAAATCTTCCTGGAATGAACAAAGAAAGAAGAAGAGAAGAGAGGAGGAGGAGGAGGAGGAGGAGGAGGAGGAGGAGGAGGAGGTGTCTGCTAACGTTAGCTTAGCTTCTTGCTCCGGCTAACCTGATTGGTGGGTTTAGTTAAACATTGTCAGTCTGGTCTCGTTCACATTTCAGGACAAAGAGCTGCAGACGAACAAAAGAAGAATAATTTCCCGACTAAATGATGATGATTTGTTTTTGTGTTTGTGAGCATCCATTAAAACACTTTTAATTCGGTTTTTCCGCGCCGTCAGCACAACTAATTCCCCACGAGCGTCGTCTGGGAGTCATAACTCACACGTGAACACGTGAACACGTGGACGTGACACGCCTCAGCTGGAGACGAAGCAGTTTGGTGAAGGCGGTGCTCTGCAGGAGGCAGGTGAGTGTGTGTTGGACACAGACCGGTTCATCCTCAGGTGAGTCTGACCCACAGGACGCTAACGCTAGCACTAATGCTACATCACCCAAATGAAAACCTGACCGGCTCCGCCCCCAAAAGGTCACCTCTGGATTCAGTTTAAAGAGACCATGAAGGCTAAAGACTATTATATGTATATATATATATATATATATATATATATATATATATATAAAAAATGTCCCTCTCACCCTTGTGGGTGGTATCTGTGTGTCATCCTCAAGCTCGGGTCCTCTACCAGAGGCCTGGGAGTCTGAGGGTTCTGTCAGTATCTTAGCTGTTCCTAGGACTGCGCTCTTCTGGACTGAGGCTTCAGATGTTGTTCCAGGAATCTGCTGGAGCCACTCTTCCAGTTTGGGGGTCACTGCCCCAAGTGCTCCTACTACCACGGGGACCACATTAACCTTAACCTTCCACATCTGTTCCAGCTGTTCTTTCAACCCTTGATACTTCTCAATCTTTTCGTGTCCCTTCTTCCTGATGTTGGCGTCAGCTGGAATCTCCACATCTATCACCAATGCTCTCTTCTGCTCTTTGTCCATCACCACTATGTCCGGTTTGTTAGCCAGTAGCTGTTTGTCGGTCTGGAAGCTGAAGTCCCACAGGATCTTAGCCTTGCCGTTCTCAACCACCTTCGGTGGTATGTCCCATTGGGATTTGGGTACTTCTAGTCCATACCGGGTACAGATGTTCCTGTACACTATCACAGCTACTTGGTTGTGCCTTTCCATGTATGCTGAGCTGGCGAGCATCTTACACCCTGCTACCACATGCTGGACTGACTCTGGGGCTTCTTTACATAGCCTGCACCTTGGGTCAGATCTACTGTGGTAGATATTGGCCTCTATTGCCCTTGTACTTAGGGCCTGTTCTTGTGCTGCCATGATCAGTGCCTCTGTGCTGTCTGTCAGTCCAGCTTTATTCAGCCATTGGTAGGTCTTCTTGATATCAGCCACTTCCTCTATCTGACGGTGGTACATGCCGTGTAGGGGCTTGTCCCTCCATGTTGTCTCCTCCTCCTCCTCCTCCTCTTCAGGTTTCTGCTGTCTAAGGCATTCACTGAGCAGTTCATCTGTTGGGGCCATCTTCCTGATGTACTCTTGGATTTTTGATGTCTCATCCTGGACAGTGGCCCTGATGCTCACTAGTCCTCGGCCTCCCTCTTTCCGCTTAGTGTACAGCCTCAGGATGCTGGACTTGGGGTGAAACCCTCCATGCATGGTGAGGAGCTTTCTAGTCTTGATATCTGTGGCTTCTATCTCCTCCTTTGGCCAGCTTATGATCCCAGCGGGGTATCTGATGACCAGCAGTGCATACATGTTGATGGCTCGGACCTTGTTCTTGCCATTCAGCTGACTTCTCAGGACTTGCCTTACTCTCTGGAGGTATTTGGCTGTGGATGACTTCCTTGCGGCCTCCTCATGGTTGCCATTAGCCTGTGGGATTCCAAGGTATTTGTAGCTGTCCTTGATGTCTTCTATCCTGCCCCCTGGTAGGTTGACCCCTTCAGTTCTGATCATCTTGCCTCTTCTTGATACCATCTGGCCACATTTGTCTAATCCGAATGACATCCCTATGTCGTCGCTGTAGATCCTGGTGGTGTGGATCAGCGAGTCAATTTCTCGCTCATTCCTGGCATACAGCTTGATGTCATCCATGTAGAGGAGATGGCTGATTGTTGTCCCGCTTCGGAATTGGTATCCGTAGCCGCTGTTTGTGATGATGTGACTGAGGGGGTTCAGGCCTATGCAGAACAGCAGTGATGA
>NC_090796.1:17702500-17712500 GCF_040054535.1 Antennarius striatus | reverse complement strand
GAGAGGAGGTGCAGTGGGAGGGGACAGGAGGAGGAGGTGGAGTCTTCTGGCTCGCCGTCTCTGGTCTTGGCTGCGTGTCTCGGAATCCGACCTGAACAGACAAACGTGTGGAATTAACGAACGCCCCTTAAGGCCACGCCCCGTAAGGCCACGCCCCGTAAGGCCACGCCCCTGAAGGCCACGCCCTTGAATGCCACTCCCATGAACGCCACGCCCCTGAACACCAAGCCCCTGAAGGCCACACCCCTGAACGCCACGTTCCTGAACGCCACGTTCCTGAACGCCACGTTCCTGAACGCCACGTTCCTGAACGCCACGTTCCTGAACGCCACGTTTACTTCCTCAATAGGATCATGTGACCAACTGATGGGTTCCGTCTCCAGTCTCGGAAGAACCAAAGACAGTAGAACATCTGTGTGAGGGAACCGCCCACTAGAGGGCTCCACCAGGAGGGAACCGCCCACTAGAGGGCTCCACCAGGAGGGAACCGCCCACTAGAGGGCTCCACCAGGAGGGAACCGCCCACTAGAGGGCTCCACCAGGAGGGAACCGCCCACTAGAGGGCTCCACCAGGAGGGAACCGCCCACTAGAGGGCTCCACCAGGAGGGAACCGCCCACTAGAGGGCTCCACCAGGAGGGAACCGCCCACTAGAGGCGTCTGGTAAACAGCTGAGGTCGAAGGTCCCCTTCCCTTCCCTTTCTCCCTCCTTTCTTTCTTTCTTTCTTTAAAACAGACAGAAATCAAACTTGTGAAGCCTAAAAGCTGAAGTAAGCAGTGCGACGCCACAGCTATTGATGTAAGACCAAGATGGATGGATTACTTTCTTTCTTTCTTTCTTTCTTTCCCAGGAAGAGGAAAATTGAAAACGATACCGCTCAAGAAGCAGCTACTGTTTTTTGCTGTAACATCAGATGTCGCTTAAAACTAGAATTTGGTTTCTATAAATTGACAAAAGACCTGAATAACTTTAGGAACATCTGGTGTCACAAAAATGTCCTATGCACTTTAGTTGATGACCGCCTCACTTTTGCAAACTTCCTGTTATAATGCACTAATTCTTATATTGTATTTCCCTTTGTTTCTTGGTGTTTAATGTTTTTGAGTGTTTAGTGTTTTTGAAATTTCATCTAATGAAAATTTGTAAAATGTTCTAAATGTTCTAAATGTTCTAAATGTTCTAAATGTGATTGAAGTTTGTTTGGAAAAGATGTTCTGAGGCACTTAAATGCTTTCATCTGATGTAAAACTGCAAAATGTTTGAATGAGATTAAAGTGTTTTTGCAAAAATCAAAAAAAAAAAATCTTTCTTTCTTTCTTTCTTTCTTTCTTTCTTTCTTTCTTTCTTTCTTTACCTGGTCTGTCTACAGCGCTTTGCAGAACCAGGACCATGACCCTCCAGCAACTGGTGGACAACGCCGGGCCTGCGCTGGCAGATGCCCAGGCTGTGAGTTCCCTGCTGAACATCCAGTCCACCAGGGGGGCTCAGAGGGGGCTACAACTGTGGAGGCAAAGACTCTCCGGGAAGGAGAGGAGCCTCCTCCTGGACTAAAGTACAGGGACTGTACCAGACAGCAAAGACCCTTTCCCTGAGGTCCACATCAGTCCCCTGTTTGGAGAACTGGAGGGTCCTCTCCTCAGAGATGAACGACAGATCAGCCTGCACACGGCCAACAAAAAAATACTGTACAGACAATGTGTAAAAGTGATCAACAAGAAAAACCTGTGTGACAGAGCACCTACTACCTGGGCCAACAGGATGACAGGAAATGGACCTGACCCACAGTGGAGACTTCTGTACAAACCCCCCCTCAAGAAGAAACCAGCCGACCTCCAGTGGAGGATTTTGCATGGTGCCGTCGGTTCCAATGCTTTATCTCTGTTTTTAACCCTGCGGTGTCCAGCCAGTGTCCCTCCTGTCCCCTTCAGGAGACAGTCTGTCATGCTTTCAGTGGGTGTGGGAGACTTCAGTGCTCTTCACTCTTCTAACCAATGGTTTTGATTTGTTCAGTGAAAATTTTAGTATCAGGAAATCCATCTATGGTGCTGGGTACAATAGATCAAATCAGAGAAAGTGGCAGCTTTTAAATTTTATCTCTGGGGAGGCAAAATTTCACAATTTCTGTGACCAGGAAGAGGAGAACTGAAAACAAGACTGTTCCAGGAGCAGCTCCTGTTTTCTGCTGTAACATCAGATGTCGCTGAAAACTAGAAAAAATGACAAAAGACCTGAATAACTTCAGGAACATCTGGTGTTACAAAAATGTCCTGTGCACTTTAGTTGATGACCACCTCACTTTTGCAAACTTCCTGTTATAATGCACTAATTTTTAAATTGTATTTCCTTTTCTTTATTGGTGTTTAGTGTTTTTGAAGTTTCCTCTAATGAAAAATTGTAAAATGTTCTGAAAGTGATTTTGAATGTGAAGTTTTTTTGCACAAAATCTTCTTCTTCTGAAGCACTTTAGTGCTTTCATCTAATGTAAAATTGTAAAATGTTTGAATGTGATTAAAGTGTTTTTGCAAAAATCAAAAAAAAAATCCCTTCCCTTCCCCCCCTTTCCTTCCCCATCACCAGATTCGTCTTCTTTTATTTCTCATTCATTCTGAGTCTCTGTCTCTCTCTTGAAACCATTTCTGTCCGTAACTGAGATGAAACTCTGAGACAAATCAATCCTGACAAACTGAAGACGGAGGAGCCGTTCTGCAGGAAAATGAACCCACGCCTACGTTTCCCCGAATAAAGCAAATTTAATCTGCATATTTCTGGCTTCAGAGCCCCCGACTGCATCTGAACATCAAACACATTAAGAGAGAGACTCCAGAGGGAAACACCACAGCAAGACCAGACGCCAGCTGATAGGACGCTCACTTCCTGTTGGAATGTCACCGAAACTGGTCCAGCGCAGCCTAATGCAGACCTGTCTAATCACAACCAGTACAGTCTAATACGGTCTAATCCAGACCAGTCTAATTCAGTTTAATCCAGACCAGTCTAATACAGTCTAATCCAGACCAGTCTAATCCAGACCAGTCTAATACAGTCTAATCCAGACCAGTCTAATACGGTCTAACCCAGACTAGTCTAATACAGTCTAATGCAGACCAGTCTAATCCAGACCATGCAGTCTAATTCATTCTAATCAAGACCAGTCTAATACAGTCTAATCCAGACCAGTCTAATACGGTCTAATCCAGACCAGTCTAAATCAGTCTAATCCAGACCAGTCTAATCCAGACCAGTCTAATACAGTCTAATCCAGACCAGTCTAATACAGTCTAATCCAGACCAGTCCAGTCTAATTCAGTCTAATCTAGATCAGTCTAATTCAGTCTAATCCAGACCAGTCTAATCCAGACCAGTCTAATCCAGTCCAGTCTAATTCATTCTAATCCAGACCAGTCCAGTCTAATTCAGTCTAATCTAGACCAGTCTAATTCGATCTAATCCAGACCAGTCTAATCCAGACCAGTCTAATCCAGTCCAGTCTAATCCAGACCAGTCGGGTCTAATGCAGTCCAGTCTAGCCCAGACCAGTGTAATCCAGACCAGTCCAGTCTAATCCAGTCCAGTCTAATCCCGTCCTGGAACCCTATCCCCTTCCTGGACAGCAGATCCCAGCAAAAAACACCACCATCCTGGCCAATCAGAAGGCTGCTCTGACAGGCGCTACCGGGCATGACAGGTGAGCCCTTACCTGAGAGGGGAGACACCAGCAGGCTCATCTGCGGGGCGTGGCTACTGGCCCTCTGGATGATCCGATTGGTCAGGAGGAGGGGTTTGTCTCTTCTTTGGAAAACATCTTCTGGTGAGATCCAGCTTTCAGAGAGCTGCACACAGTGGAGGACGAGAGCATGAGTGTGTGTGTGTGTGTGTGTGTGTGTGTGTGTGTGTGTGTGTGTGTGTGTGTGTGTGTGTGTGTGTGTGTGTGTGTGTGTGTGTGTGTGTGTGTGTGTGTTGTGTGTGTGTGTGTGTGTGTGTGTGTGTGTGTGTGTGTGTGTGTGTGTGTGTGTGTGTGTGTGTGTGTGTGTGTGTGTGTGTGTTTGTGTGTGTGTGTGTGTTTGTGTGTGTGTGTGTGTGTGTGTGTGTGTGTGTGTGTGTGTGTGTGTGTGTTTGGTGCGTTTCAGTACCTTTGTGAGAGGATGAGGACGATGAAGATGTGAGGAGTGGTAGAACGGAGGGAGGAGACGAACCACTTCAACAGCTGGACGTTCCCACTGAAACAACAACAACAGGTCAGAGTTCACAAAAGATCTGTTTGTTTATCATGTTGTTGTTTATTTATTGATTTATTTAGACAGGTAGAACAGGTTCAAAACAAAGTTCTTATTTACAACTGACAAGAGGCCAAACCTGTTGGGGGACGGAAAGAACAACTAAACATTAAACTAGAACCGATGCAGTCACAGACTGAAACATCCTGCGACACCCCTGAGTTCAAAATGTTACCCTGACCTACTGTCATAGGTCAAAGATCGACTGACCGACTGTCATAGGTCAAAGATCAAAGCCAGTGCTCTGACCTACTGTCATAGGTCAAAGATCAAAGCTACTGCTCTGACCTACTGTCATAAGTCAAAGATCAAAGCTAGTGCACTGACCATTGATCAAAGCAGTAGGTTTTGCCTTCTCCCTCATCTGTCTATCTCATCCGGTTCCTCAGTGTCAAAAAGTTAAAATTTGACCTTGACCTAATTTTCTCAAGTTCAAGGTCATCCTCTCATCTTCATCCCCCCTCCTGCCTGAGTCATGTTTGTCTCATCTTTCTGTCAGAACAGTTGTGGAGACGTTTGGTGGACGAACTACTGAACACTGACATTACAACACCTCCCCGCTTCGAAGAGGGTTTAACGAAATAAAAATAAAACAACTGAAACAAACAAACAAACAGAAAAGAAAGACAAACAAACAACAAAGCAAAATAAACAACAAGACGACTCCACAAACAGGAGCTGAGCCTCAGGAGCGTCTGCTCTCGTCTGGACACGAGTCCTTTGTTTGTTTGTTTGTTTATCCTTTACTGCCGCCTGTAGCAGAACCAGAACAACAGAACCAGAACAACAGAACCAGGACAACAGAACCAGGACAACAGAACCAGAACAACAGAACCAGAACAACAGAACCAGGACAACAGAACCAGAACAGCAGAACCAGAACAACAGAACCAGAACAACAGAACCAGAACAACAGAACCAGAACAACAGAACCAGAACAGCAGAACCAGAACAACAGAACCAGGACAACAGAACCAGAACAGCATAACCAGGACAACAGAACCAGAACAACAGAACCAGAACAACAGAACTAGGACAATAGAACCAGGACAACAGAACCAGAACAGCAGAACCAGAACAACAGAACCAGGACAACAGAACCAGAACAACAGAACCAGAACAGCAGAACCAGAACAACAGAACCAGGACAACAGAACCAGAACAGCATAACCAGGACAACAGAACCAGAACAACAGAACCAGAACAACAGAACTAGGACAATAGAACCAGGACAACGGAACCAGAACAGCAGAACCAGAACAACAGAACTAGGACAATAGAACCAGGACAACAGAACCAGGACAACAGAACCAGAACAACAGAACCAGGACAACAGAACCAGAAGAGCAGAACCAGAACAACAGAACCAGGACAACAGAACCAGAACAGCAGAACCAGGACAACAGAACCAGAACAACAGAACCAGAACAACAGAACCAGAACAGCAGAACCAGAACAACAGAACTAGGACAATAGAACCAGGACAACAGAACCAGGACAACAGAACCAGAACAACAGAACCAGGACAACAGAACCAGAAGAGCAGAACCAGAACAACAGAACCAGGACAACAGAACCAGAACAGCAGAACCAGGACAACAGAACCAGAACAACAGAACCAGAACAACAGAACCAGAACAACAGAACCAGAACAACAGAACCAGGACAACAGAACCAGAACAACAGAACCAGAAAAACAGAACCAGGACAACAGAACCAGAACAGCAGAACCAGAACAACAGAACCAGGACAACAGAACCAGAACAACAGAACCAGAACAACAGAACCAGAACAACAGAACCAGGACAACAGAACCAGAACAACAGAACCAGAAAAACAGAACCAGGACAACAGAACCAGAACAGCAGAACCAGAACAACAGAACCAGGACAACAGAACCAGGACAACAGAACCAGAAGAGCAGAACCAGAACAACAGAACCAGGACAACAGAACCAGAACAGCAGAACCAGGACAACAGAACCAGAACAACAGAACCAGAACAACAGAACTAGGACAATAGAACCAGGACAACGGAACCAGAACAGCAGAACCAGAACAGCAGAACCAGAACAACAGAACCAGAACAACAGAACTAGGACAATAGAACCAGGACAACAGAACCAGAACAACAGAACCAGAACAGGTGTGCGGAGCTGAAGGTTCACACAGAAGAACCTGCAGGACCGTCCCGGTTGGATCCAGTAGGATCCGGTTGGACCCGGATCCAGTCTGGTTTTGCAGCCCCCCCTCAGTCTGATGTCTCCTGCAGCTCCTGCGGTGCCGGATCGTTAAGGCGGCGCCGTTAATGAAACGGGTTCTTCACGCCTGAGGCGTCATTAAAGTTTCATCTCCAGGCGGCGGCGTGACGTCTAGACGGCGAGGAGACGCATCATCACAGCAGGAGGGAGGCATGGCCCACAGAGCCCGACCAATCAGAAACACACAGGAACCAGCGCACTTAACATGCACAGCTTCTAATGGTGAAATCTTCCTGTGGGGGGAGGGGGGATCAGCTGACGGGACATCCTGTGAAGATTCTCCCAGTTACCTGTACCAGGTGAGTGTTACCTGTACCAGGTGTGTGTTACCTGTACCAGGTGAGTGTTACCTGTACCAGGTGTTTGTTACCTGTACCAGGTGTGTGTTACCTGTACCAGGTGTGTGTTACCTGTACCAGGTGAGTGTTACCTGCACCAGGTGTGTGTTACCTGTACCAGGTGTGTGTTACCTGTGCCAGGTGTGTGTTACCTGTACCATGTGTGTATTACCTGTACCAGGTGTGTGTTACCTATACCAGGTGTGTGTTACCTGTACCATGTGTGTATTACCTGTACCAGGTGTGTGTTACCTGTACCAGGTGTGTGTTACCTGTACCAGGTGTGTGTTACCTGTACCAGGTGAGTGTTACCTGTACCAGGTGTGTGTTACCTGTACCAGGTGTTTGTTACCTGTACCAGGTGTTTGTTACCTGTACCAGGTGTGTGTTACCTGTACCAGGTGTGTGTTACCTGTACCAGGTGAGTGTTACCTGCACCAGGTGTGTGTTACCTGTACCAGGTGTGTGTTACCTGTGCCAGGTGTGTGTTACCTGTACCATGTGTGTTTTACCTGTACCAGGTGTGTGTTACCTATACCAGGTGTGTGTTACCTGTACCATGTGTGTATTACCTGTACCAGGTGTGTGTTACCTGTGCCAGGTGTGTGTTACCTGTACCAGGTGTGTGTTACCTGTACCAGGTGAGTGTTACCTGTACCAGGTGTGTGTTACCTGTACCAGGTGAGTGTTACCTGTGCCAGGTGTTTGTTACCTGTACCAGGTGTGTGTTACCTGTACCAGGTGTTTGTTACCTTACCAGGTGTGTGTTACCTGTACCAGGTGTGTGTTACCTGTACCAGGTGAGTGTTACCTGTACCAGGTGTGTGTTACCTGTACCAGGTGTGTGTTACCTGTGCCAGGTGTGTGTTACCTGTACCAGATGTGTGTTACCTGTACCAGGTGAGTATTACCTGTACCAGGTGTGTGTTACCTGTACCAGGTGAGTATTACCTGTACCAGGTGTGTGTTACCTGTACCAGGTGAGTGTTACCTGTACCAGGTGGGTGTTACCTGTACCAGGTTTGTGTTACCTGTACCAGGTGTGTGTTTTCTTTACCAGGTGAATGTTTGTGTGTGTGTGTGTGTGTTACTCGTACTGGGTGTGTCTTACCTGTACCAGGTGGGTGTGGTCAGGTATCCACACAGGTGGGGGGTAGAAGACCAGAGGGGGCGTGGTTTGGTACATCGTAGCTGACCAGCTGGCCAACCACAGCCAGTGGGGGCGGGGCTCGCTGCCAACCGACAGCCAGGGTATTGTGGTGGTTACCATGCCAACTGGCTGCCCTTTAAATCTGGAGACTGGCAGCATCATGATGACATCACCGCCTGACAGACAGATGGGATTCAATGTGTTTACCACCAACGGGATTCAAAGAAACAAACAAACAAACAAACAAACAAACAAGCAACACTGGCCAAAAAATGCATTTCCTGGTTAGAGTCTTCAATTCCCAGGATGCATTGCACAGAGAAGGCTGCGAGCGGAGGGTGAGGATTTTATCTTCAAAATAAAAGCAGAAACAGAATGATGAATGTCACAGAAAGACAAGATGAAAAGTGAGGGACGAATCACAAAAAAGAAATGAAAATAATCATTAATAAATTAATTAATAATAATAATAAAAAGGAGATAAAAAGTGAGGGATGAATAATTGAAATCAGAAAACAGTAAACAGCAGCTGAGCCCCTCAAACCGGATCAGAACCGAGCTAAATACTGATGAAGACTCACATCAGATTCTTCATCACCCACAAAATAATTCAGGAGAACTAAACATAAATAAAAAATTAGCAGGAGCTGTTTTTATTTCTGTTTTTCTGCGCCGGGCCTCTGGAGGCAGAACCACACCATCGCTACGGAAATGTAGCATCAATAAGTCATTAATAAACGCATCGTTAATACTAGCATCGCCACGGCAACACGTCACCTGACACGCTTTAAAGGCCTCGTCCAATCGGCTGCAGGCAGCTCTCACAACATCAACACTAACGCTTGCTAACGTGACACACCTGACAGGTAGAGTGGTTTCCATGGAAACGCAAGGTTCTGCCGTCTGGTTGGTGGCAGAAATAATTAGTTCAGGATTCAGGGAGTCGTTTCAGAGCCGAGCTCCAAACAACGATTCAGTCGGGAAAAGAGACGTGAAAACGTCCAGAAGACGAGAAATCCACTGATCAAACCTACTGATCAGCTGTTGATAGCCAATCACTAACACATGTTGTGATGGCTGCCCTCCAGAGTCTGGGTCCTGACCGGAGTTTCTCCCTCAATGAGGGAGTTTTTCTCGCCACTGCTGCTGATGTTCTGGAGGTTCTGTTGGGTTCTGTTAAAGCGCTTTGGAAAGTATGACGGTGTGATTTAGCGCCTTGTAAATAAATGTTGATTGATTGATTGATTGATGATGTTCTCCTGGTCTGCTCCTCAGAGACCAGCTACAACCCTGATGCAGACCCAGACTGCAGCTCCTGGAGGCTCCTGAGGAACCTCAGCTCTTCTTGAGGGACAGGGGGCGGAGCCTGACAGACAAACCTGTGGAAATCTGAGCCCATTCCTGATGATGATGATGATGACGATGAAGCTGATGATGATGATGATGATGATGAAGCTGATTATGACGATGAAGCTGATGATGATGATGATGATGATGATGATGATGAAGCTGATTAAGATGATGAAGCTGATGATGATGATGAAGCTGATGATGGTTGTGATGATGATGAAGGTGATGATGATGATGATGAAGCTGATGATGATGATGATGATGATGATGATGAAGCTGATTAAGATGATGAAGCTGATGATGATGATGAAGCTGATGATGATGATGATGAAGCTGATGATGGTTGTGATGATGATGAAGGTGATGATGATGATGATGAAGCTGATGATGGTTGTGATGATGATGATGAAGGTGATGATGACTATTAGAAGCTGCAGTCAGTAAAACTCTTCATGATCTGTTGTATTGATCGATTGCAGCTGTTGTCTAATGATTTCTTTCCAGCTGATCAATATCTGATTGGATCAATAACCTGATCCGTTAGTTGTCCTCCTCTCTCAGCGGGATCAACTTGTTCGTTCCGTCGCGCTTCTTCAGGGTCACGTGACCGACGCGTCCCGGCTGATTG